>NW_019384311.1:1162914-1174164 GCF_000671375.1 Centruroides sculpturatus | reverse complement strand
GTGTGTGTGTGTGTGTGTGTGTGTGTGTGTGCGGTGTTTTTCCCGTATTTTGCTTTATATCTTAAGGCCCCAGCGACCAAAACTTTTGAAATTTGACATGAATATTTCTATATATGGGGCACTAATGCTATTACATTTTGCTGATTATGTCAGGGAGAAGGGAAATACCGGGAAGGGTAGAGGATCATTTCTCGAGTGGGATCAATTTTAATGAATTTTAAAAGTTTACCCTACTCCAAAATAAGACTTTCGTCTCCCCCCCCTAAATTTTAGAAATTATAATTGAAAATTATTGGATTTCTTTCCTTTTAACCTTATGTTGGAGTGCCAGGAAAGCCCTTGTCAATTTTTTTTTTATTCAATTGTTCTTCGTGCCAATTTGACTTTTAAGCATAATGTATATTGTTGGAAAAAATTAATAAATCGCGTGATATTTTTGTGAAAATAGTTAATAGGTTTTTACTTAAGTATATTTTCCATAATTGTGATAATTATCACATAACCTTTTAAACGTTTTCGTTAATTCAAATTAAGTGAATTACAACGATATCTGTCAAATTAACGACATTTTATTATATTTATCGAATTAAATTTCCAGCAGTTAGGAAGAAATAGGTTAACAAATAATAAAAATGAATAGCTTAAAATAAACAGAGTAAGAAATTAAATAAAGAAAAAAATAAAAACAAAGACATGAACATTGAAATAGTAATAAAATAACTAAGCTGGTATTATTAAAATCGATAAAACAAAAAAAATATTAATAAAAATTCTAAACTTTTTATCAGTATATTATAAATATTAATTTTTTATATAGGTCCATTTAAAAAAAGCTGTTTAAAAGTGTGGAAACATCCATATAAAATAGAAACGGATTGACAGACAGTGATCCAGAATCTACTGGACAAGTGATATAGGAGCGAGAGGAAACCTGTTAGACTATGTTAACAACATGTCAGCCATCTTGAATTCAACTCTTAAGTTTTTAAATGGGTAAGGGGAATGTGACACATCACACTAGTGGAGAATTTCATCAGAAAATAGTTTGCTTAATGTTAATGTAATTTTAAGTATTCATAAGGTTTAAATGATTTTATGTAGAAGTAGACAAACATTGTGCGCACGATTGAATGGCATCGGTTGAAATATTTTGCGGCTAACAAGTTTGAACCCTCTCTATGTATATTAATATAATCCATACAGTATACTCAAAGGCTTATTCTTAAAGCTTTATTTATGATTAAAATGTATTAAAATTTAAAATATTTTGAATACAATTTTAGTCTACGATATAGATATAAATACCAACACAACAAATCTGCATTCCTTACGTTTTAATATATTTAATATAGAAATTTTTAAATGTATCTTAAATTTATATAATTAATATATTTTTTATACAAATATCAAACTACATTGAACAGACATTATCGATAAACACTAGAAAGAGGATTTTGTTCGATTATTTGGAAATGTAGTTAATGAATTATTTGCCGCACGACTTCCATTTTATCTAATATAGTCTTTATCAATTTCTGAACTGCTTATGGTAATGATTTATTAGAAGATACTGAAAGCCATAGTTCTCAAAATAGTGTCTTTTTCAGTCAGGCATACTGTTCTTTGAGAAATAACATTTATATCAATTAATTTTAGCGTAAAGTTGATACGATAACCCTTTCTATATGGTAATTTAAGTAAATTGTAAAATTCTTATATAATAAAAGGTAATTTTATTTAAAACACTTACGTTTGACGGTCGAATGGCCGAGCGGTTAGAGTGGCAGTCTATCAATCTAGAGAACCCGGGATCGAATTTGGATGGGTCAAAAAACCCCAGGAAGTTTTTGGGGGTAGACCTTTGAATATATCGTTCCCGTTTCTCGCTATCTGGCCTTCAAATATATATATGGTCCCGACCAGTTTGTCATTTTGTCCAGGTTATTTGGTAAAATTTTAAACGTGCCAAATATACAAGAAGTTGAAATGGTGCAGCCTCGGATAAAGTGGCGATTTGGCAACTAAAATGTCTTCTCTGTTACACTCACTGTTGTCAATCTAAATCTAAGTACTTTTACTCTAGATCTAAGTACTTTTAATGATGTCTAGATGTTTTTACCCAAAATTTATCGCGTGTGGCCTAAGAATTTAGATGTTTTATTTTTTTAATCCAGATATTTTTTCACGGAATTTATAAGATCCAGATATTTTTATTTAATTTTTTAGATATTTTGTTTCAATTAGAGTTGCCAACATTAAAACTTACTCTGGCTAAGTTGTTGAGCACGTCCTATCTTAGTTGAGCTCGAATTGCTAGTCGGCATTTGCGATTTTGTACTGTACATTAAATTAATTTAATCTCCGAAATGCCAAAAAGAAACCGTGTTTACTGATGAATTAAAAAAGGATTATTCGTTTTGAAAAAGTTTGTGATTGTATTGACAAAGTGAAATGTTAACTGTGTTTTTCAGAATTTTCAGTAACTCACGGTGGGCGTTCGAACATCAAAAATCACTTGAAATGTGCCTTTTAACTCGTTGTTTTTTTTGTTAACTTCTTAATTTAACCTTTTCAATCATAGGCGCCCACCAGTGACCAAGCGGTTTCGTCTCTGAACACTGGGAGTTCGGTCGTGGGTTTGCGCCGCGCTCGGACGAGCTGGCCACGTAGAGTTTTCCAGGTTTTCTCCACGTCTGTAACGCCTAAATAGGGGCCAGCTTCCCTTAAAAAGACCTCCCGGAAGGCATCTCCCCTAGGCATATCGCCCAAGTGTTGCATTGCCATAACTTAACAAACAAACAATCATAGATACTTATCCCAGTAGGCTTTATTTTCTGTTCAAAACTGTCCCCGGTTTGAGGAAAAAATATTATAAATATGATAAGCCTATCTATAAGTAACCTGTTTGAATGCAAGCAGCATGCATTTTTTTTTCCTTACATAGTTGCAGAGCAGGCCTGCTGAGTTCAAACATACTGCATAATTGCCATACATCAGGTATTAAAATAATATTAATATCCATTTCAATTTTCATTAAATTATGATAAGTTTTAAGTTCTTTACTCAAATATTTAAGCCGGATTGATGACACGTAAACTAGTAATATGTATTTTATTATTTTCCGTGGTCAAGTTTAATTTGAATGTTCTTTCTTCATCACGAATATCAGCTTTATAAGGATTACATAATGGCACGAAGCAGGAAACAGGAAAATAAAATCTTGTTACCAAAGCAATTAGAATTTCGTGAGTCGCGAGTTGCGTATAACTGGTTTATATATTGTATACATATGAAAATTAATTAATATAATATGTATTAAGTTTGTAAAATGAGGTTCATTTTCTAAAGTAACGCTTTACAGTAAATATATTCTGTTTTTATGAACTTGTAGACAGAAAAATTACAGAAAAAATGTTGTTANTCTGTCAAATTAACGACATTTTATTATATTTATCGAATTAAATTTCCAGCAGTTAGGAAGAAATAGGTTAAAAAATAATAAAAATGAATAGCTTAAAATAAACAGAGTAAGAAATTAAATAAAGAAAAAAATAAAAACAAAGACATGAACATTGAAATAGTAATAAAATAACTAAGCTCGTATTATTAAAATCGATAAAACAAAAAAAATATTAATAAAAATTCTAAACTTTTTATCAGTATATTATAAATATTAATTTTTTATATAGGTCCATTTAAAAAAAGCTGTTTAAAAGTGTGGAAACATCCATATAAAATAGAAACGGATTGACAGACAGTGATCCAGAATCTACTGGACAAGTGATATAGGAGCGAGAGGAAACCTGTTAGACTATGTTAACAACATGTCAGCCATCTTGAATTCAACTCTTAAGTTTTTAAATGGGTAAGGGGAATGTGACACATCACACTAGTGGAGAATTTCATCAGAAAATAGTTTGCTTAATGTTAATGTAATTTTAAGTATTCATAAGGTTTAAATGATTTTATGTAGAAGTAGACAAACATTGTGCGCACGATTGAATGGCATCGGTTGAAATATTTTGCGGCTAACAAGTTTGAACCCTCTCTATGTATATTAATATAATCCATACAGTATACTCAAAGGCTTATTCTTAAAGCTTTATTTATGATTAAAATGTATTAAAATTTAAAATATTTTGAATACAATTTTAGTCTACGATATAGATATAAATACCAACACAACAAATCTGCATTCCTTACGTTTTAATATATTTAATATAGAAATTTTTAAATGTATCTTAAATTTATATAATTAATAAATTTTTTATACAAATATCAAACTACATTGAACAGACATTATCGATAAACACTAGAAAGAGGATTTTGTTCGATTATTTGGAAATGTAGTTAATGAATTATTTGCCGCACGACTTCCATTTTATCTAATATAGTCTTTATCAATTTCTGAACTGCTTATGGTAATGATTTATTAGAAGATACTGAAAGCCATAGTTCTCAAAATAGTGTCTTTTTCAGTCAGGCATACTGTTCTTTGAGAAATAACATTTATATCAATTAATTTTAGCGTAAAGTTGATACGATAACCCTTTCTATATGTTAATTTAAGTAAATTGTAAAATTCTTATATAATAAAAGTTAATTTTATTTAAAACATTTACGTTTGACGGTCGGATGGCTGAGTGGTTAGAGTGGCAGTCTATTAATCTACAGAACCCGGGATCGAATTTGGATGGGTCAAAAAACCCCAGGAAGTTTTTGGGGGTAGACCTTTGAATATATCTTCCCCGTCTTCCGTTATCTGGCCCTCAAATATGTATATATGGTCCCGACCAGTTTGTCATTTTGTCCCGGTTATTTGGTAAAATTTTAAACGTGCCAAATATACAAGAAGTTGAAATGGTGCAGCCTCGGATAAAGTGGCGATTTGGCAACTAAAATGTCTTCTCTGTTACACTCACTGTTGTCAATCTAAATCTAAGTACTTTTACTCTAGATCTAAGTACTTTTAATGATGTCTAGATGTTTTTACCCAAAATTTATCGCGTGTGGCCTAAGAATTTAGATGTTTTATTTTTTTAATCCAGATATTTTTTCACGGAATTTATAAGATCCAGATATTTTTATTTAATTTTTTAGATATTTTGTTTCAATTAGAGTTGCCAACATTAAAACTTACTCTGGCTAAGTTGTTGAGCACGTCCTATCTTAGTTGAGCTCGAATTGCTAGTCGGCATTTGCGATTTTGTACTGTACATTAAATTAATTTAATCTCCGAAATGCCAAAAAGAAACCGTGTTTACTGATGAATTAAAAAAGGATTATTCGTTTTGAAAAAGTTTGTGATTGTATTGACAAAGTGAAATGTTAACTGTGTTTTTCAGAATTTTCAGTAACTCACGGTGGGCGTTCGAACATCAAAAATCACTTGAAATGTGCCTTTTAACTCGTTGTTTTTTTTGTTAACTTCTTAATTTAACCTTTTCAATCATAGGCGCCCACCAGTGACCAAGCGGTTTCGTCTCTGAACACTGGGAGTTCGGTCGTGGGTTTGCGCCGCGCTCGGACGAGCTGGCCACGTAGAGTTTTCCAGGTTTTCTCCACGTCTGTAACGCCTAAATAGGGGCCAGCTTCCCTTAAAAAGACCTCCCGGAAGGCATCTCCCCTAGGCATATCGCCCAAGTGTTGCATTGCCATAACTTAACAAACAAACAATCATAGATACTTATCCCAGTAGGCTTTATTTTCTGTTCAAAACTGTCCCCGGTTTGAGGAAAAAATATTATAAATATGATAAGCCTATCTATAAGTAACCTGTTTGAATGCAAGCAGCATGCATTTTTTTTTCCTTACATAGTTGCAGAGCAGGCCTGCTGAGTGCAAACATACTGCATAATTGCCATACATCAGGTATTAAAATAATATTAATATCCATTTCAATTTTCATTAAATTATGATAAGTTTTAAGTTCTTTACTCAAATATTTAAGCCGGATTGATGACACGTAAACTAGTAATATGTATTTTATTATTTTCCGTGGTCAAGTTTAATTTGAATGTTCTTTCTTCATCACGAATATCAGCTTTATAAGGATTACATAATGGCACGAAGCAGGAAACAGGAAAATAAAATCTTGTTACCAAAGCAATTAGAATTTCGTGAGTCGCGAGTTGCGTATAACTGGTTTATATATTGTATACATATGAAAATTAATTAATATAATATGTATTAAGTTTGTAAAATGAGGTTCATTTTCTAAAGTAACGCTTTACAGTAAATATATTCTGTTTTTATGAACTTGTAGACAGAAAAATTACAGAAAAAATGTTGTTATAAAATGTTTATAAATAAAAAAAAAATTGTTATATTACAAATAATAATAAAATGCTTTTAAATTTATCATTAAAATAAATTATTTTTAATATATTTTTTTAAAAAACACAATTGAATTTTAATTGAAAACACTATACTCTTCAATTAACACTCTATTGTGTTTTTTAAAAAAAAGTATATAAAGGATATAGGCACAGTTCCAAATATCCAAAAAACGAATTATTTTTAAATTTAAAGTTATTTTTATAAATTAGAAAAATTATAAAAGAATTATATAAAATTTAATGCAATAAAACTTAACACGTATATGATATGTAGAAAAAATGATTTAAACTATATTAAATATCTAAAATGTCATTCATGAAACAATATATGTATAATTGACTGCAATAAAAATTATTTTATGTTTGAATAAAATTATTTTTTTGATATTAAACTTTCAAATTAAATCTTGAATTATTTCATAAATAAATTCTTGTTTAATATAATATAGAAGAAAAAAAAATTTCGTATTAATAAGTTATTTAACATCTGTTTTTTGGCATTTATATGCTTAGTTATTTACAAATTTTTATTAAGTTTTATTCTGATAAATGTTTAATAATTTTGAATAATTATATATGAGCTATTGAAAATGAAAGTGGTGTAAGTCACTTTTTATTTATATAGAGACATTTAGATTTAAAATTAAGTACCGATTTAAAAATTACTGCGGATTTATTGTTAAGTGCTTTTAACTATGGGGAAGTAACGTAAAAATTTTCATTTCTTTACAACGAATATGTAAATGATGCTGTCAGATTTATTTTCACATAGTCTACAGATTAATCAGAAATAAACTGCGCTAATGCAAAATACAAATATTAATTAGAAATTTAATTGAGAAATATTTTCTAAATCAATAGAAAATTATCTTGGTTAACGTATGTTTTGTAAAATATTAAGATAATATAACAATAAGTAAAATAAATTACAAAAAAAAAAAAACAATTTTCCTTCTCATTCTAGATTTAAATACACCGAATAAATTCTTTTCGCTATTTAATTTGATGTATCGTAATCATTAATAGAATAATTGTCTAAAATCGGCGCATAATAAGATTAGTGTATTATAATCAATGTTCCTGATTCATATTCTATCTGGAATTCATAAATTTTTATAGATAGTACAGGGCAAAGTGTCATTTCTCATCCTTCCCCACACCGACTGTTATGGATCCAACCCACTCTTAATGAACATAATTGAAATCTGATCTTATTGCCCAATAATTTTGACGCTAGATACCAGTTATTTTTAGTCAAGAATATCAGCAGAATTGTTATCCTTTTAATAATAATAATAATAATAATAGTAGTAGGATAAGGTATTGAGATACGGAAATTTGAAAACAGAACTGGAACAATTCTAGCGAAAACCAGCAGCAGACATCTCAAGTTGTTTGGTGCCCTTGGTGCTGTTATTAAAGACTTGGACAAATATCTGAATACCTTGGGCGTCAACCAAATTATTATCTGTCAATTGCAGAAAATGACTTTTCTGGGCACAGCCCATATCTTACGAAAATACATTTGAATAACTCAGATTCAAGGAATGAACTCGACGTTCGAAGAACACCAAGAAAGTCCTTGTATCTGGTAGACTGTGAAAACCCATCTTGATAATAATAATAATTATTATTATTATAAGTAGTACTTCATATGAAAAATTACCATCAATTTTAAATCATTTAGTTTTTACTGTATTGTAATTATTATATTTTTCTTTCTAGTTTAGGGAGGAGTAAAAATTCAGAATAATCTATACAGTAATTCTAAAATGATAATTTTCTATGTTAGATTTTAAATATAGTGCATATTGTTATCTTAAAGACTTGTATACAGTAGGTTATAGTATTATTTATAATACTACTGTATACAAGTTTTTAAGCGAACAGTAATAAGAATAAACACGAAAAGGAAAACAGTATTAAAAGTTTGGTTATTTTAGCCTATCATTGTTACGTTTATCACGAAGTGTCTACGGGATAAAATCAGATGGGTGGGATGTCTAAATTTCATGGTAACTTATGTTTTTTGCACGTTTCTAAAGAGTAATTTTGATAAATTTCGGTCCAGATCATAAAGGAGTTTAGGAATTAATGGTATATGAAGTCAACAGGTATAGCTTTATATTTTCTCTAAGTTCCTCGAAAGTAACTATGAAAAATTGGGTGAAGAGTGGTTAAACTGTTTAGAAATATGTAGAAAACAGAGAGGCCTAAATATTTTATATAAACAAGGTATAGATTTTAATACAAATAAACACAAAGCTTAAATTTATATTTACTAAAAATTAATTATTACCCATAAAACAGTTAAAAAAACGAAACTGTATTATACATTTTTATTTGTTTCTTTTTAATAATTATAGAAATAGAAACACACAATTGAATTACTTATTGGTTTGCCTCAGACACCAAAATTATTCGGAACGGAAATTAATAAGAGCAGAGAAAAATACACTACACAAACTCACGATTCTTTAATTATATTATACGCTTCAGTAAGAGATAAACAAATTAGTTTCTCAATATAAGTTCTATAAATATTTAAATTAGCCCAAATATTTTTTGATGATTTTCTTAATTACTAAACATCATAAGAAAAGTTTAATCTTTAAAAAATAATCACGCTTAAAAGCTAAAAATTTGCATAATAGAATCTACGAAAGTGATTCGATGAATTATTAAAATCCATCAAAAATTAATAGCAAGAATAAGTAAATATCACATATCTCTTACTGAATTATTTAAAAAATCATAACATTAGAAAGTCTTTATTTTACTCGGAATGAAATGTCTTTACATTTCTATAAGTGCTTAGGTCCTAGGTATCGTCTTCACTTTTAAATTATGTTCTTATATAATGCTTTGAATGATTATTAAAAGATCCTTGTTACATTTAGTAAATTTTCAAATTTTGAATTATTTAAATATAATTCTTACAGAAAAAGATAAAATTTAAATACATATATATATATATATTCACTGAATTAGTGCAACAATGATATAGAGCGAAATGGATGCGTCACTACAATAGGTAGCACATAGCACTTGTCTGAGTGAAGTGTAGAAGTGAGTGATAGAACCGCGCCGGTTATGTATCAAACTCCGTTCAGAGAAATTTTTTGAATTGAAATAACGTGACTTACGGTACAAATCGGAAGTTAATATATACAATAGTTAATCTTGTGCTCTTTCTTTTACCATTTCTATTTCTCGTCTCGACTTTCATGTATCTAACTCTGTTTTTGAGATTAAGAAACGACAGTGAGAATTTATAGATGTACAATTTTTTCAAATGTCAACCCAGTAACTTTTCTATAAACGCAATATTTATGAAAACGTACTTCCCACGTAGGTTATACAATGTTCTGTCAGAATTTAAACACTTTATTATTACATAAAATGAATTATTCTAGCATTTTACAAGAGTTCTTTTACTTAAACAAGTCATAAGAAGTCTTTCGGATTAAGGTTAGCAACTACTATCACGTACGCGGCCATCAAAACCTGTCTAACACGGAGCATTTTTCAAATATTAATGGCAGACCAGTATTAAGTAGTAGTGGTTGACCATTCTCTCTTCTGGGAGGAAGTCAACGATTACTTTTGGTCAAATTACTTCGACCATATAAGTTTAATGCTTACATAATAATGCTTTTAAATATATTAAAATATAAAGGTAATAAATTAAAATATTTTTGAAAGAGTATTCCAATGTTTACTTCGCCTGCTTCAGTTAAAAAAGAAAGAGTGTTTTCTTCGGTCACTATGAAGGTGGCAAGTTCTGTATTGTAAACAGTTTAATTCCTCTCGATATATCTTTTATGAAAGTACANACATATTTGTAAAATCTAAGTGACTCGTACAACATGGAATTCATATAAAATGGAATAATCAACAGTGTTATAGAGGGGTCGATTGTATACAATATACTTTACTATATATATACAATATTTATCTTAAACATGAAAGTGTAGTCAAACACACTATATCAATTGTGAATGAAACAAAAATAATAAACAAATCTTTTATGTATGATATTTTTAGCAAGTAGCAGATCTTCATCTCAACAGTTTTCCCATTACTATACATTATATCATTTAATTATTTTTAGTGATAATAAGAAAATACTTAAATACAAATACTAAGAAAAGAAGTACATTTTTACATTGTTTTTCCTAAAATATTTACATTAAAAATCATTCATGTCTCAAAGCAAACGAAGAAAAAATATTTAAAATTTAGGAAAAAATATCAATTTAGATATTTTTTTTATACTTATTGGACTGCAATTTGAAAGAAATTATAGATATAAATATCTTCTTTCGTTTGTCTGTCTGTCCGTTCTTAATATCAAGAATGATGTTAGAAAGATGAAAGCCGAAACCAGATATGGAACAGGGACAAAAAGCCCTGATTAACTGTATACAAACTTCGGAAAAAATCGTAAATCACATTATTTCGACTCAAAAATGTCCAACTGAAAGGATAGATGACCGGCACGACTCTATTGCTAACAGGAAAAGTATGATGTACAGGGGCAAGACACTACTAATTTGAGATGGAGAGCATATATTTTAAATTATATAAACTTAAAAAATATGTTTAAAATTGTAGCTCGAAATTGTGACGACGTTTTAAATTAGATTTAAAAAATTATACTTTGTACTCTTATGAATTATACAAAAAATATAAAGTTTAATTAGTATTTTATAATTCAAATAATTTCCTATTTATAATCGAAATGCCAAACTATTTAAAATTGTATAATATAATATTTAAAATTTTATAATATAGGCTTATATTTATTTACACCGTATATTTATATATATACTTATAGTTATTTTTCGGAGTTCTTTATATAGATATACAGGTAATTTAATATGTATAAATAACCAAAAGATTTAATCTA
>NW_019384311.1:1121606-1160576 GCF_000671375.1 Centruroides sculpturatus | reverse complement strand
ATTTAATTTATAAAGAATTATATAATTTAAATAACTATCGATATAATTAAATTAAATTTAAATGAACTTATTTTTATTATTATTATTATCATATAACAAAATTTAATTCAATTATTAAAACTATTCCCTTTTATTATTTTACCTTTATTAAAACTTAAACATTGATAATAAAGCTTATGAAATGTTTATGATAAAAGCTTTTAACATATTAAAATGAAAAAAAAAAACAAGGACAAAATTTGTATTTAAACAATAAACGTGATTTTAAGCGATACGATTTCTTACCTGCCACCGATAATAATATAAAAATGTAAAGAATAAATGGCAGAGTGGGCATCTTTACATAGACAACTGCACTTTCTGGGAACATTCCGCTTTCAAATGGTAATAGTAACAGAGAGGATGGCTCTAAATTGAACGAACACCTTTCTGGTGTTAAATGATACACGCATGCGTCCACTTCTTTCTTTTTTTTCCTTTGTTGATCGATCCCTCGAATAGATACAAAACTAACTCGTGTTCCATAATTTCCTTGTTTTTAATCATTTATGCGGTTTCCTAATAAAACTTTCGAGAACGACGAGAAATAAAAATTGATTTAATCTGTCGAATTTATATTTTAATCTCCTTTTATGCGTCAACCGGATGTGATGTAACAAAAAAAATTTATTATGATTATTTTTGTCTTTATTTATGCAAAGATTATGCGTTAAACTATATTAATTAAAGCATAACTAGTTTATAAAAGGGAAATATTTCTTTAATTTGTTACTTTTATATTTGATATTATTAATGATATTCGTTTATTGTTCGTTGTAATGCTTTGCGTGTATTTAAAATAAATAAAGTTTACAGATCAATCATCCTGGTGAATTATTGTCATCTTTCTCTTTTTCATCTTCTCACTTTTTTCTTTCGTGCTGTTTGTTATTTTATAGTTTAAACATTTAAAATGTTATACTGTAAAAGGTAAAACAAATATAACTACGAAGATCTGTGGAAGATAATTATAGTTGATTTAATAACGTTTTAATTATGATTAATTAGCAAAACAATTAAGAAGTGCACCCATCAGTGGCTGAGTATGTAAAACCGCTGGACATTAGTAGTAGTTGGTCGTGGGTTCGAGCCTCATCAATGGCGTAGACACGTGGAGTTTCCTGGGTTTTCTTCGTTAGAGATACTTAAATCGCTTTGACGTGAACAAATAAATATGTTATAGCCTATTCTGTAAAAGGTAAAACAAATATAACTACGAAGATCTGTGGAAGATAATTATAGTTGATTTAATAACGTTTTAATTATGATTAATTAGCAAAACAATTAAGAAGTGCACCCATCAGTGGCTGAGTATGTAAAACCGCTGGACATTAGTAGTAGTTGGTCGTGGGTTCGAGCCTCATCAATGGCGTAGACACGTGGAGTTTCCTGGGTTTTCTTCGTTAGAGATACTTAAATCGCTTTGACGTGAACAAATAAATATGTTATAGCCTATTTTATTATTATTATTATTATTTATTTAATAGACAGAGAATATACTAAATTACGATAATTTAATATTTATTAAATCCATAACTTGTTTTATTATTAAAAATTAATTTTTTAAACTAATTTGATCTACTTCATTAAATAATTAAGTAATTTTTGTTACGTAATTGAGATGCTTGATATTTTTTTTATTCATTACACAATCAAAAATTTATATGTTTAAGTTAGAAACCTGAATACTTTTTAATAGAATAACGTGACAATTTTATGTAAATAAAATGATTCGATCTGTAAAATAGAGAATAAACATAAATGTAGTGAATTGTTAAATTTTGTATTTACTAATTTAGTTCAAGTAAATACAGAAACATGATTTTAATATTTCAATGAAGATTTTTAAAAATTATATCATTTTTCATGGAAATCTGAAAAATTAGAGCGTAAAAATGTTATTTGTTGTAGTCATGGGAGTCCACAGAAAGTTTTCCAGAGAGACAATAGTTACATCAATAAATTTTTCTTTAATTATTTAAGTTTTTTGAATATAGTATTATATCAATACATAAAAGAGACAAAGTTTCCAATAATCGAGGGTGTAACGTTACGTATTCCAATCTCTTTTACGATTATTGGGCTACAGTTTGAAAAAAATTGTACACCTATAAATCTCCCCTCTCGTCAGTCTGTCTGCCATTCCTTAATTTCGAGAACGGTGTTATATAGATGAAAGCTGGAATAAGAAATGAAAAGCTTAGGAGCTGGAAGCCCCGATTAATTGTATACAATATTCCGTTTTAAATCGAAATTCATGTTATTTTAATTCAAAAATTTTCTCTTGAACGGTGACCAGCATGACTTCATTATCAATAGGAAAAGTATAACGTACAGGGGCAAGCCACTACTAATTTGAGAACGACAGCATATATTTTAAATTAAATAAATTAAAAATATGATTAAAACTTGCATTCCGGCATTGTGACGATGCCACAATAAATAATTGCTCGTAATTTGTGGAATATTTTACGCGATTCAAGGGGGAAGTCTGCTATTTGTACCCCTTTGAAGACCATGAACGTCTGCAAAGGAGAGTAAATCAGGCATTTCCTCTTTGCAGATCTATAAACACAAAGATTTCATTATAGAATTTAAAAATGTTTAATTTAAACGTAAATTTGAGTTTATAAATCATCAAAATAAACTTCTAAATGATGAGAATGTTTAAAAGATTGAAAGAATTCTGTTTATAAATTCTTTCAGAAATTAATTTACTTTTTAGCAACTTTAATATCAAATCAAACTGTCAATTTTGAATTGGTATTTAACTATATAAACCTGATAAATTTTTATTTTTATATTATATTATTTTAACGTTTACTAATTGATCATAATGTAAGTGTTAGGATAACTTTCTATTGATTAACCACACGTGACATTATTTACATCCAGTAGTCTATCATAAAAGAATTTCTAAATTATGTGATTACATAATACTTAATCACATAAAGAAACGATAAAAATTAAGAATTTACATTAATTAATATATTTAGTGTATTTAGGTATTAATTCTATTTTGTCTGTTAATTGGTTGAACTAATTTGATTCTTTAATTTGGATTTAAATGGAGTAAATGTTATAAAAATATATTTTGAATTAATTTCATTTGAACAATGTACCAATGTTGTTCTGATAAGATAAAGTCATATATGATTTAGTACATTCATCTTTCAATTATTTCTTTTTCATTATCGTAAATAAATTTATTCACACGCAACATTTATATGTCGTATTAAAACATTAAAAAAATATTATTTATGATTAAAAGTATGTAATTTTATTTTTAAATTTTAATCAATTTTTTAACATTAAAACGTAATTTTAATCGCATTTAATAAGTGTATAAGATACATAATAAATATTAAAATAAATGATAAAAAGTTAAAAAGACTACTTATTAAAGTAAAAACTTCGATTATTACTCGAAGCATTTAATAAAAAAAGCTGACAACGTTGTTGCTGGACTTTCCTGACATTTTTTATTTGTTTCATTCCTGATAATTGCTACCATTACCTTTAAGTCTTCAAATTGATTCGGGAGAAATTAAGGGGGTGAGGCTTTATCTCCCGAACTAATGGTCTAATTTTCCTGAAAATTTCTAGAAAAATTTCCTCCTAATACATAAACTACTTTGCAAAATTTCAAGTATTTTCGACAAAACACACAAGAGTTATTAAGCTTCAAAGTGGGTTAAAAAATCGTGCACTTACATCCATGTATACAGAAAAACCTCCAACTTTTTTGCATTTCTCGATGTTTCAAGGTTCCCTTAGTCCAAAAATGTAAAAATCTTGGGGTCAAGATTGCCATAATTTTTCCTCTGTTATGTCTTCTCTCGTATAATAAATGTGCAGTATGTTATCTTAATGCTAAAAAGATGGTTATCATTTTTATATTTTATTAAATGCTAAGTAAATATTAAATTAAATATATTTATACAGAATATTGTACATTTAAATGGAAATTATGTTTATTAAAATATTTATCTTGATTTTTCAAGGACGTTTAAAAGAGTGATGAATCGTTTTATGTATTGATCAATAGTTTCTGTAAGTTTTAAATTTAAAATACCACGAAAATGATTTTAAAAATAAACACGAATTTTACATTACATTTGCTTTTAATAAATGAATTGCATTAAAGAGGAAATATTTGAATATCGACAATTCAAATCTTTAAACAAATGTTTTCTTCAATTTAAGTATTTTATTTAATATAAAACGAATAAAGACAACTCTGTGTATTTTTGTAAATTAGTCGATGTATAAAATGCATGCCATGTTTTACACATTTTATTTATTAACGAGACTCCCTGATGATAACCTGTTTTGGAAACCTAACCTAATTGTCATAATGAACAAATTGTTTTATTAATAATTATATCGATCATTCATAAAATAAAATTATTATATTCACAGTAATTTTAATCAATACATACGTAAACGCTGTTATATTCATATTGAAGTTCGTATGGTCTTCAATTTTGGAAGAGAATAAAAACAATTAGGTGTTAGACATATGAAGAAGGAAACCCAGAAGATTTCACTTGGCCAGCCCATTAATCAGGTGCAAATGTACTATAATAACCTTCAAAAAATAAAAGTGTTTCCTATCAATTCTGATGCCTACATTTCGAAAATCAGCATGTTTGTGTATAGTTAATTGGGGCCGCCTGCCCCTAAGCTTTTCCTATTTGATCTCGATTATCATCTAACTACGTTCTCGAGATTAAGGAAGGACAGACAGACAAATGTCAGTGGGAATTTATAGGTCTACAATTTTTGGAAATTTCAGCCCAAAAACAGGACACACTACAGTAAAGTTTGCTATTTGATACGTTATCTACGGTTGGTAAGCCAAAGTAGGAATCTGCCGTCACTAATGGTGTATCTTTTAATTTGTCTTTTTATTTTATTTTAATTTATCATGTGTTATAAAACTTAGATACAAATAAATATGAACTTAAAAACTATATTAAGCTTGCAGGACAGCCACTTTTGATGCAAGGCGTTTGATATTTTGCAGTATCGAAACAAGCTTCGGGTTCCACGTAAAAAACCCGTTCTGATGTATTTGGAATGCTCAGAACAGTGTACATAAAGAAACAAAACCACATCAGAATGATTTTTACAGGTACAGTAACATTGTTATATCCATATGCTGTTCTGTATGTATACCATTATGTTTATATCTTTTGATCCTTGTGTGATAAGAAAATCTTAAAATGATTTTGGAATTAGGAGTATTTTTTCAATGAGAATTACTTATTTTAATGCCAGAAATATATTTTAAGAAATTTGTTGGATAGTGCTATCAGTATTTTAGTAGTTTTATCCACTCGGTCCATTTCGATGGGTCTTTTGAAGGAAAATATAAAGACAAAATTGAAGAAAAATATTTCATTGTGAATTATTGATATTATATTAATAGATAATATTTTTCTAGTATCAAAGGTATGGATTATCATTTTTGTATATTTTTAATCTGGCACTTTCCAACTTGTGGGCACTTAAGATAGCCTTTCTTTCTATACTACTCGGAGGTCAAGTGTCAAGGCCGGAATAGGGCGAACGAGTGGAAGAGATGGAGTCCGACTTACCGAGATATACCGCCCATGAAAAATTCCTGGGGTTTTTCGATCGTCCATCCGTCTTTTCCAGAACAGTTATATAGATGAAAGACGAGACCAGATACAGAAAGCTTAGAGGCAAGTGGCCCGATTAACTATATACGAACTTTCGATGCAAACCGGAAGTCACGTTATTTCAATTCAAAAGTTTTTCCCGAAAGCAGTTAATAGATAATCGGCACGACTCTATTCTTAAAGCAAAAGTANCGCATGAAGGAGGAGTTTGAATCATTAAATAATGTTTATTATAATTATTTAATTAATTTTAATGTGATTATTGTTTTAAATTAATAACAATGGAAGTGCTACTTATCAATAATTGTGTTTTGTGTAAGAACTAATTAGTCCAAGATAACGCTTGCCTTGTTTTTGTACTAATTACTTCTTATAGGAAACAGGTTTCATCCACAGGCAACTCACAAAGCGGTTTCAGAATTGACTACTTCTTAATAATATTAATTCAAAACAATAATCTACAATAAATAAATAATTAGATCAGACAGATTAGACAACGTTTTATCTATTGAGGTTTACCTGGAACCTCTTCTCTTTCCATAATAAACAATCCACGTCATTGCTTGTTGGATCTCCTGGAGCATTGTATCTAACGATACTGAATAAATTAAAATTTTATTATTAATATCAAATTATTATTAACAGATACATGTAAATATTTAGATTAATGAAATGTAAGTATTAATTTCTCCTCTAGAAATTTAATTAGGAAAAATGGCAAATTTAAAGTATTTTTTACATTAATTAAAAATGTTTGAATGGGAAATTTTCATTATTTATATGTTAAATTTATTTATTGTTCGTACCTTTTTCGGAAGCGTCGTATCCTACTACAATAGATATCACTCCCGCTTCAAAAAATGGTTTCACAAAAAAGCTTGAAGATTCAATGCTGAAATATTTTATAATTTACTATTAAAGTATTAAAATAATGATTTAAATTATTAAATTTTAATGCTCTAAATTCTATCAGTTACAAAATGAATCAAATGCAACTTTAGATCGAGGAATGATCACATGATAGGATCAATCTAGCTTCATAAAGGAACCAAACTCATCCCTCACCCATATTGCACGAGTGAACGAGTTAGTGCCTAAAAAGATTAAATTCAGCCCGGCCATAGAATACACAATACTATTATTTTATTTAAAGTTCACTAAAATTCCCTTTGTAATATAAGAGAAATCTAAAACAAAACAATTCAATATTACATACATTTTCTTATATAAATTAATAAGTTGTCGTAACTTAAAAATATTGACTGATTTATTAGCTGATTGAAAATTAATAAATTCATTGATTTTATGATATTTAATAAATAAATATTGAAAAATAATTTCTGTTTACTGTTTAAAATGTTTGGTTTTGATGAAGTACGCAACACACAGGCGATCTGACGAGGGAAGATGCCTTCGGAAGAATTTTCGACCACTATTTAGGCGTTAGAAACGTGAAGAAAACTAGAAAAACTTAATTTGACTTGAACCCGCGACCCACCAACTACTAATGTTTAGAGGTTTTATCCACTGGCTCACTGGCGGGACTTAAAATGTTTGAAATAGTATTAAATTATTAAACAAGAGAATTTTATTTGTCTTCAGCTTTTTCAATGACCTATATATGGTCGTAATTTCTTATCATCTCCACTCTCTTCTTTAGTTTATTTTCTTTCCTGTCAATCTTTTTTCCTTCAGATCAGCCTTTCATGATCCTTACAACATTTGTTTTCCTTTTTCCTTTGACTTCTACCTCAATCATTATCCTACACACATAGTTTTTATCCCTTCTCATAATATGGTCATACAACTACTACTCTTTAGCCCTGTTTGACATTTCTATAGCCATTTTTTTGATAACGAACATTATTGTATGTGATTATTATTGAATAATTTTTAAATATATTTAATGAAAATATACTAAAAGACGTTATATATTATATAAATAAATATTTAATTATATAAAACTTATTTCAAGAAATGACTTTTTTATATATGACTTTTTAAACTTTTAATTGATTATCTATTGTCTTATTAATTTCGTTACCTACATTCAAAATAGGTTATATTTTTTATTATTGCATTATTATATTATAATAAAAACATACACGTTTAAAAAGTTTCAGTTGTAAAACTTATATTTTTAATATTGATTTAAAATAACATCAATTTTCTTTTTCTTTTTTTTCTATACTGTACATTATTATTTTCTTAGCTGTTATGACAGAGGGGAAAGTATGTCAATCAGTCAAAAAATGACCCCTTCACCTAATATTTTACATATTTGGACTCAGGGGACCTTGAAACGTCGAGATTGTAATGTTTTTTTGTATGTATGGATGTTTGTATTTGTTTGTTTTTAGTAGTTTGTGTGTGGGGTAGGCAAGATTTTGTTCACCCACTTTGACGCTTAATAACTCCTGTGTCTTTTGTCGAAAATTTCTAAAATTTTGCAAGGAAGTTTGTGTATTAGGGAGATTTATACTATTAAATTTTGGCTGTTAAAAGTCAAGAGAGGAAAGTGATAGAGGGGATCGTGCTTCACATCTCGAGTGGGGCCGGACCTAATGACGATTTTACTCGTTATTAGCATTTACATTTTTATTTTTATAAAATTCATTTCTATACTCAAAGTTAAGTTTTTGCCATTTTAGAGTAACTAATAATATAAAAATTATTTTAAATAAAATCTCCTAACAGATGGTGCCACACGCAATTTTAAAGTTTGGCCTGGAAAGTTACTCAACTCTTTTCTAGATTTTTTCAGGATCTTGTCATGTATTTATTCACTTACGTTTAATAAATATTTTCACAACTTTTCGAAGTGAAAAGTTTAATTTAAAAGATGCATTTTTAACTTAGATTTTGATCAATCTGGTTCAAAGAGTTCATGCATTAGCTAGTGTGTTTTTGTATTTGAATAAAGCCATATTCTGGTTAATACTANCAATTTTTTCATATTTAATACAACAAATTTCATCTAAAATTTTGTTTAAAACATTAAATTTAAATTTATATAATTTAACAAAATTTTAAAGCTACTTCATTCAACATAATATACTTTCTCTGTTACATTTTAAAAAAAATTTCAAAACTCGCCATCATCATTTATTAAAGCCAAACCAACCAAATAGAAAATTCTAAAATTAGAGTGAAAGCCATTTATAGATTTAGAGTACACAGACCAATGGATTGAAATGTTACCACGTCATTCGAATGAACCAATGAAATCCTATTAATGAGTAAAAGAAGTATAAAAATATCTTTAACCATAATGACCGTGATTTGTTTTCAGATGAGATAATTAGCAAATTAATCCTGTTTCGTTTTTTATTCATAGAACGGTTTTTAAATTTATGAACAATTTAATACAAGTGTCTCTCGACTTTATAGTCATATTGTTAGTAAAATTATTTTAAATTTTATATAATTTAAATTCTCCATTTGTATTATTAAATTTACTAATTCGCACTATATTAAAACTAAATACAATATAATCTAAGTATAAAAGTATTAATTAAAATTTAAATTTTGCTATTTCTTTTTTTTTTTTTAAATGTCACTTCTTATCTTTATTTGGTAGATGATTTATTTTATGTACCGACGAAGACAATAGTCAAAAGTTAAAACCGAGATGGAATTTACGTTAATTAATGAGAATGCTTTAATTATTTAAAACCTAATTTGATTTAGACGTTGGAATTTAAATGTACTTTTAATCGTAGTTATTACATTCATTTAAGAGAGATAATAGTAAAAGATTATGTAATTAAATTAAATAATGAAAATGAAGTTGTTAGTACGTGCAACTCAATTGGAAAATCTTAATTCTGAAAGATTGTAATTTAGTTTTTTTTTTTTTTTAATAACATTTCCCGAAAGAATATTACAGTGCATGACCCGAATTGTTTTCTGGTAATAAATGGAAAATTTGCAATTGATTTTTTAAAGCAAATTCAATGCGAAATATTGAATATTTTGCTGCTATCTACTGATGACAAATTAGTAAAATTTCTTTTAAATTTGCTATTAAAATTAAAAGATTTATATTTTGAACCAATTCCAATTTGGAAAATGATAAGAAATAACGTTTATATTCTTTAATAATTGTCAAATTATAATAGTTTTCTTCACTATATTTGTTTTTTCAGATTAAATATTATTTCTCTCGCATTCATTCTTAAATCTTAACAAGCTGACAAATTTAGTACAGGAATATTTAGTATTTTTTATGATCTTCACTATCTGAACATTTTAAATAAGTATCTTATTCAATATTTAATTCAATAACCAACTTTTAAGATGAATTTATATCTCCGTTATAATATTAATTCGATCTATCAATACAAAATTCAGAACATTTTAAATTAATAACCAACATGGAAAGCTAAGTATTTTTTTTAAAATATAGAAACAAAACTAAAATCACTGTTTTTTAAAGAGATTATTAATTTTTTAGAATGATATCCCATCTTATTAATATACATGTTCGAAATATAATCTAAAATATTGAAATAACTTAGCCTTCACGGTAGATCTATATTCCGTGCACACATTAAAAATTAAAACAGCTAGAAAATTGATCCAAGTTTGATGCCATGCACCATAAATGATCAAATTGCCCAGATAATCAGACAAGTTTAATTGATTGACAGTTTTTACTCACCTGTCGATCATAATAATAATAATAAGTTCCGAAGAGATTGTTCGTTTTATTCTTACTTACTTTGTTCTAATAATATATTAAATTTGTGTTATTAATAACACGATTTTATAGAAAATATTTAACAATGTATGTTTTAAAAATATTTTTAAAATTTTATTCTTACTTACTTTGTTCTAATAATATATTAAATTTGTGTTATTAATAACACGATTTTATAGAAAATATTTAACAATGTATGTTTTAAAAATATTTTTAAAATTTACAAATGTTTGATGGATTAATTGCGTGTTTTTTGTCACACGACTTTGTAAAGTGGAGTTTATTGATGAGGATTTTATTGATTAAATAAAATTGTTGTAGGAAATGTAATAAAAAAATAATAATGTTTTTTAATTTAATATACTACAAGTTAGCAGGAAGTAATAATCAGGAAAACGGAAGTTTGTGTAACGACCTATTTTTTTCTTTAGCTATAATTATTAACATAGAATAATCGACAAAGTGTCTGATATGTCGTTATTATTTAAAGATAAATAAAATAAAATACTCGTAAATATTACTTTCGTGGAAAATGGAATTTTATGTAGAATTTAATTCATATATTAGATTAAATTCGGCTTTATATTATGACCTTAATAAATGCCAACATTTGTTAATTTATGTTAATAAATGATTTTAACAGTNATTTTTATATTTAGTATATTAATAAATAAATAAAATAAATAATTTTAAATCTTATCAGATAAGTTTAAAATTAAATTATTATTTACTTACCTATTATTAATTCAGACTTAACACAAGTTAATTACATAAAAGTATTATTAATTGCACGTTCACTAAACAATAGTTTCAACTGCATAACACGTAACGTTAGCAGTGTAAAGTGTAGAACTTTCTTCCTCTCACTTCCTACATTTATTTATGTCTCACAGTCAACTACCTGATTATTAGTTGCAGGTCAATTTCAATAGCCTTAAGCGAATTTGTAAAATTAGACAAGAGTTATTCTAAATTTATCGAATTTTATAAATTTAGATTAATATACTTTTTGTATTAATTCGAGTTCTCATAAAGAGGTTAAAAAATAATATTTAAAACAATAGGGTGAATCATAAATTTCACTATTTACATTTATATATAGGTTATACTGTCATATAGAAATTAATTGCACAAATTTCATATGTGTCTACTTTCAACTAATGTAGCTCCAGCTACTTAGTTCTATAACTAATCGGTATGTTGTGATGATTGAACTTGTTCTTTTTAATACTGTACTCGATATTCAGATGATAGTAATACAGTAACATGAAACATTAACGGTTTTTTTATTGTCTTTTTTTAGTTTTATTTAAATAAAACTAACCACGATTTGCTTTTTTTTTCATAAGCTGTTGATTCACAACCAGTAGAATAATAAAGCAAGAGATTTAAATCTGCAATAGCCAGTGGAAACACGTTTAGATTTTGCAACAGGCTAACAGGATGTAGCGCTGTAGGAATAAGCCACTGGTATCTCCATGTTTGATATGGATAGTGTAGTATATCAACAAGACGGAACTCCTGTTTACTTTCAAACAAACGTCAGAAACATCTTAGATATGTAGTTTCTGGGCGCTGAATTGGACGTAAAGGCCCGTACGAATGATTTGCTAAATCCCGTGATCTAAAACCTCTTAATTTCTTCTCATGACGACATTTAAAAGCATCCGTTTACCGGGAGTCTTTGCAAACTGTGGATGAATTCCGAGAAAAAAATTCCACAAACTTGCTAAGAAATACCCCACCAAAATTATGGAAGCTGTCATTATTTTGATCATCTGCTCTGAAATGTAAATAAGAAACTATTCTAAATGGGGAACACAGAAAAGTATCAATTACTGAATTTTCATACAATTAACCAATAATAAACCCAATAGTACCAATGAATGAAATACTAAGTAAAATTAATACACTAATTCATTAAGATTTTTTAATTCTAAACGAAATTCAGCAAGGAAATTTTGTAGAATTAAATTATCTTGTCTTTCATGATTATCTCTTCTTTTTTTAGTAGCCGTTAAATTAAATACTAATTATCAGTTCTGACCTGCACGCTAATACAAACTTCGCAAGACTTATATTGACTTTACATGAATGTGCCCTTGATGCTTTGCTTACAAGATCCTCCACACAATCTTCTAACTTGTAAAGCTCATTTCTTCTTCAGCTTTTTTGTATAAATTTATATTTTTATTANACTTTTTTTTTTAATAGTTAAAATTTTAATTTTAATAGTTCACTTGTGTATGCAATGATGAAAACAGTTTGGTCAAAACTATTTAAATATTTATATAAATTTATTTTTAATGTTAGTATATACTTCATTATATTAATATATACATTGTTATGAACCTCAAATATTCTCTTTGATGTAAACAAAACACACGTATTATATAGTCACGCTCGGTCAGTTTATATTTGATGTGTCGTTGACCCGTCCTCTTTTTAGTTCGATAAATACAAATTTTATAGATTTGTTTACGATATAATAAAATGCGTTTATTATAATTACATGGAGAGAAATTTATTATAAATTTTGCATACAATAAATATTAAACGAATGCAGAAAGCGTGCGTTATATTCAATAATATCGAAAATTTTCTCTATAATTTGCAGCTGAAGTTTCATCGAAAACTGAGGATTTTAATATTTTATTTTCTTTATTTCTCTTATTTTTATATTTCAATTAAATCAGATATTTCATATTTTCACTATCAGAACAATCGTTAAGTTATATTTACGTAAGGTTATCTCTAATGATGCTAAATAGAGAAAATTGCTTAAAATAAAGAAGCAATTTCATTTTAAAATAGTGATACATTATAACGAGATTACAAAGAAATGAATACAAATAAAAATGTTATATTTAGCAATCAAGACAGTGGAGCGTTACATCTTAATGGGGCCTAGGCAAACTTGAATTAGAAGCCGTATGTACAGTGTTGACTTCAGACATTTTCTTCATGGGGTAATATTTTCTTATAAAAGATTAATTTGGGGCCATCTGTGGATGGAGGCCCTGACAATTGTCCTTTATTGCTCATAGGATAACGCGCTATTGAATCAAGAGATTGAAATTTCTTACTTATTTATTTTGCATTGTTTGAATATTTACATAAATTATTTTTCTTTGTATGTAACGATTAATTTAACTTTATAATTAATATGTATTTTTAAGAATAATAATTATTTAAGAACCTTAAAAATGAATAAAACGTTTAAAAATAATACAATTAGTTTGATTCTTTAGCATCATTAATTATATTGAAGCAAAGAATTTACGATAAAATGTAAAATTTATGTGAAGAGAATAACGTTATTAACTATCCTGAAATATTACTTCGTTAATGCTAATTAATTTCAATAATAGAGCTGATTGCAGACATACTGAAGAACATAAATGCAAATAAGCTATTATTATATTTTAATTATTGGTTTATATTTAGCTATATGTTGTATATATGGGATGGTTCATTTTAATCAATTTACTAAAATACATTGAAACGTACGCATCCTAAAAATCACCCAACCCAAAATATTAGACTTCAAGGAATCACAAGATGAGGCTTTCGGTGTTATAGTTAGCTCATACAAGTTGGCTCTACATCATAATTGGCTCTACAGTCGGTGAAAATCGGAGTCACCTTCATTTTCTTAGATGGAACTCCATTTTTTATTGCATATTATAATTCTGCATAAAAAAACAATAATCTACAACACCTTTTTCGAAACTACTTATGTAGGGTACTTGTCAGAATCTATGAACGTTTGAAGGTACAAGCGTAAATCTGGATATCTGTAAAGTTCACTGAAAAAAGGAAGAAAAATACTTAAAAATTATTAGGAAACTATTATTATTTGGTGGTATTATTCCTTTTCTTCAAAAATGAATTAATACAAACACTATTGCCACAGCACGTTAAAGCCATCAAGCTTGTGGTAAGGAGATGATGATCAACGAGTGTGTTTGTGGGGGGACATGAGAACTGTTCATCGTTGCGTATCAGAGTCGTTGCAAGGACGCCAACGAACACGACGATGAGAAAGTGGGTCATAGCGACGAACCTATGCACGGATGAATCGCCGTATCAGGAGAATGGCAGCGATTAACATTTTTGCGACTGTGAGTGAAATTAGAGGTCACTGACTGCACACAAAAAGTTTAGCAGGGTCTACACAGACTTATTAGAAGACGTTTGCATGATGTTGTTCTCCAAGCCAGAGGTCCTGCTTTATTAATTATTCCATTAAGCTCACATCATCATACTGACCTACTCTCGCACAGTGCATGACAACAATGAAGACTTGAATGGAGGCACATATTGTTTATCTACAAATCTCGTTTTTGTCTTGGACAAAACGATGGCCGGAAAATGGCAAGGCGGGAACACCGTCACGCCAAGAACAATTCTTCATAAAGGAACGCCACAGGACCAATTCCTGGCGTTATAAAGTGGTATGGCATAATGTACTGTAGTCAAGTCCCTCTTGTCCACGTCCCAGATACATTGACAGCTCAACGATATGATGATTTGGATATGGAGCTGATATTATGACTATTCCTGTAAGTTTCTCCGGCACATTTTTCAACATGTCAATGGCAGATTACATGCTGCTCCTATTACTGTGAACAGTATGCGAGGATTCGATGACTTGCCGTAGCCTGCTGCATCTCCAGACTTGTCACTCATAGAGTACATCTGGGAAGTCATCAGTTGACAACTGCAAAAAGAGCCGTTATCCTCCAACCTTAATGTTTTACATGCCCAAGTAGATGCATTATTGCACAAAATTTCTCAGACAACCCTCAATATGTTGGTAGTTGCAATTACTGAATAAATCTTGAATTAATAAGTAACTTTCAAAGAACTTCGACTATTTTTATTTCTTTTTAAAATAAGTTATTTTCTGATGTAGTTCTTATGTTCATTGTTTTGTTGTATATATATATTTATTATATTTAACAATTAACTAAATTATAATTATAAATAATTACTATAATAAATATCATACGTTGCACAAAAATATAATTATAATAGTGAATTTGTCAAGAGGTGGTTGCACTTGAGTATTAATTATACACACAGTTCATAGTATACTGGTAAAGTCATTTCCAAATCTTCATTTAATTATATTTTATTCTAATGTCAAAATGAATGAAAATACATATCAAACGCTTGTTATTTTTATCCTGTTTAGAAATTAATAGTCGGTGAAATATAAAATAAATGTTATAAGAAAATTTAACATAATAAATTGGATACACAAGAAAATAAAAATCATTAAATATATTACTCGCTATATTTTATTTTTAAATAAGGGAACATTATTGAATGTGACAAATTTTTCAGTTTATGAAATATGTTAACATTTTTTCATGAGTTAAATAATATAAAAAACATTCTTATGGTAAAGTCTGTTCTAGTTTTAAATAGGAATTCTATACAGATCATTTATGTATAAAACTTCTATGAATGTTTTATGTTTTTATAGNATATAAATTATAATTAAGTATTAATGTCAATAATAATATTCATTTATATTTAATTAACTTATATATTAATATTATTATTTTACAATTCTATACGACCGTCGTCGGTTGCAACGGACGTATTCATGTAACTGACGATCTTAACTGGGGCTTATTTTATGGGTAGGGATTATTTTCGAGGAAATACGGTATAACATATATTATATAGGACATTAACTTCTCTGGTTTGGTTATATTTCTCGGATGGAAGCATGATGTTTGTCACTTGTGTTGCTGAATAGAAGAATGGACGGATGAAGGCAATCTGGAAAACTCTAATTAATTGGGTCAAATCCTTGTCTTCCAGAACAATATTTTATGAATTCCATCAAAGTGGACAAATGCATAAAACAGGAACCAATGGAAAAACCAATCCATATGAGAATCAATCCATCATGAGGAAGATCAATGGACTCCTCATCCGTCCATTGATGGATCAATTCATCAATGGACGGATGAGGAGAAGGAAGAAGAAGAAATTATACAGTTGGATAATATATTCAAAACCATTACTAGCATTGTTATTTTAAAATAACAAAAAAATCTACAGTAGATACGTTTCTTAATTTCATAAGACATTAAACAAATTTATTGTGGCAGCAGTCAATTAAATCTAATAAGCGGCTTTTAAAATAATTGTGTTAAATCTAAAGATTATATTCGAATTTATCTAATTTTCTGTAGATATAAACAAAAATTTACCTTGGTTTATTAAACTTCAGGTTTTTACTCAAGATAAATAATAGTGTTGGTTAAACAATATTTATTGAGTAGAATGTAGATAACAAACGATTACTTTGATTTATTTTTTCACATAAGAATTTTTATCTATGTAATACTGAGATCGGTTTTTATAGAGAAATTATTAAAGATCAAGCAGCCTGATGGAGGATCATTAAAAATAGCAACCCGATATAAAAATAAAATAAGTGGAAAGGAAAGAAAAATTGCTACCTCCAAATAAGCAGGAATAGAAGAAGAAAAGGTATATTAAGTACTGTATTATGATATTTTATATTAATAAATACTCATTTTTGCGATATTGTTGGACACAAAATATATACGCATAATTATTTTGAACGAGAAACTCTAAACGTAGATCTACCGATTCGCTCGCTACTCAGATAGATCTATGAATTCTATTGTAAACAAGTGCTTAACGCCATCTCTTGACCACACCAATATTTATTTTACACTGTTATATAATTTTCTATTTTTATTTATTTATTTATTTAATTTGTCGCATAATTCAATGTTTTCACGCAATTTTTCACACAATCGGTTTAGTATGGTGTTTTTGCGTGTAAATTAAAAAAATAAATGCACAATTTCATATATAGGCTACTTGTTGACAAAAATAGTTACGCATGAAGGAGGAGTTTGAATCATTAAATAATGTTTATTATAATTATTTAATTAATTTTAATGATCATTTTTAATATTTTGATTTAAAAAAATATAATAAAAGCTAAATTTTCTTTATAATATATAAGTTGTCTTTAAAATTAAAATTTACAAGCATAAATTCTCTTAAATTTCTTTTAAACAAATTCATTACTACATCACAAATATTAGCAACAATTCTTTAAAATTCAGATATGTAAATTAATATATAACAGCACTGACTTTTTTACAGTTTCATATCTTTTCATTGTTGAATCCTTTTTAATTTTAGCTATTATTATATTTTAATTAATTAATTAATGCTAATTGTTTAATATAATATACAAATTCATAATAGTAAAATACAATTACTGCTTTTTAGTCAGAGGATATGTAATGGCGCCATAACAGATTATATAAGTAGAAAGTGAGAATGATAATTCTATAATTCCTATTGCTTTATTGTAGTGAAATGTATTGAACAGAAATAAATTATGGCGATCGGTCAAAAAAATGAACCCTCAATATCTTTACATTTATGGACTCAGGAGACCTTGAAACGTCGAAAAATAAAAAATAGTTGGAGGTTTCCTGTATGTATTGATACTGATGTGTGTGTGTGCGTGTATTATGTTTACACTCTTTGAAGCTTAGTAACTCCTCAAAAATTTCTGAAATTTTGCAGGGAGATTTGTGTAGTAGGGACATTGATGCTATTAAATTTTGGTAATTAAAGGACAAGGGAGTAGGAAGATAGAGGGTGGTTCATGTGTCATATCTCTAGTGGGATCGGACTTAATAAAGATTTTATTCGTTATTAGTATTTGCAATTAAAAAAATAATAATAATAAAACTTATTGCTACCCTCAAAATTAAGCTTTTTGCCATTTTATAATAATATAAAATATTTTAAATAAAATTTCATAACAGAAGTCACTACACATAATTTTAACTTTACAAAGTATTCTATATTTCAATGTTTAAATTTTAATTTCGATTTTTAGATAAAATTTGAATTATTTAGGCTATATTAAAAAAATAAAATAATTTAATTGTTAAATAATCGATTTTGAGAATAATCTTCTTTTTTACAGATTAGTGCCATATAAATCATATTATTTTGCAAATTTGCATTTATTCATGCTTACTTGGCATCAAATGTAATTTTTTACTTCATTAGGAAAGTGATGAATGATTATCTCACTCCAGTGAACAATATTGCGGATAATGGCATATACATAAAGATGAGATACTATAGAATGGCTATTAAGTAAAAAAAATATATCTTTATCATGCAGCAAGTGCGAATTATCTAGATTTTTTTCCCCTTGATAAAGATCTTAATACAGTATATAAATCTACTTATTCCTTTTAAGGTTTTATAAGATAATCTACAAATATATATTTTAATGTTCTATTCAAATATTTTAAATTTATTAACAGAAAGTTAACCTATATAAAATGATTAGTTTGAATTTTTGCTGGTAAGGAGTGAACTATTTGATCAGGTATGCACGTAATGAATTATGATTCATTTTGTGCATACTTGACATGCAATAGGTTGACGTCCCCTATCTATAAAAAATTATGTTAATTTTTATTGATTCAAAATCGGATCTTTGATAGTGATATGACGGTCTTATTATGTTTCTCCAAGCCAGTTTCTACGGGAACTAATAGAAACATCAACTTAAAATAATAATAGTGAATGCTATAATTTAACAGTTTACCTATTTCAAAGACTGTAATATTTTTTATTTTACATGTTAAGTATATATAGTAATTAGCGTGTAAAAATTCCTTTTTGAAAATGGCATTCGGAAATCACGGTAATGGAAATTTAATCATGTCAACAAGGCGTGAAGATAACGTATAATACTAATGATGATGTTATATTTATAGAAGAAAATAAAAGAAAAATATTAAAATACGGGCTTATAATAACTAATTAAATAAATGTGTTCGTTTAATTAATAAAAACAAACAGAGATTCATTAGAATCGATTTAAGTTTTCTTGTTCATTCCACACACTTATAGTAGAATCACTTATGTGATTTTTTGGAGGAAAAACTAAATAATGTTTCCAATTTTATGTGATATTGTGTTTTTTGATTAGAAAACGACGTTTTACTTTTTCAGTAGAAGTGTTAATATTTAAACTAATTAAACAGTAAAAAAACCCTATAACTTATAATATTTTTAAACAACTTTCTTGAGATGCAAATTTATCATTCAAACAGACACGTGTCCAAAACATAAGGAAGAAATTAATTGTGAGCAATAATAGCTAGAAAAAGTCTTGGTAATGAACTTGCTACGACGTTCGAGTGCTGCATCTGAGTTCAAAGTGAATATTGTTCATACTAACAGATCTCTCTGCCTGGATATTGGTAAACACTTTTCATCCATTCTTCACTATGTCTAACTGGTGTATGTATCTTACGTTTTGATTTATAAAATTCTACAAGTTGTCTGTGTTAGAAGTCGAGTAATGCCATATTTCTCTGCATTCATCTACAGTTCTCTCTATTCATGTATAAATGTCGTCTATTCCTAAGTTTTGGACACCTGTGTACTTCGCTACATATTACAAAATCTTACCTGAGTTAAAATATAATTTGTCTTGGACAAATTTTCGATAATGGAAAAATGATCAAACTTTGGAATGACAATAAATTTAGTAAGCACATTGCGCTTACTCAACTCCTAAAACAATACAAAAAGTTTAATATTACTTTAATGCAATTAAAAACATATTATGCAATTTAAATTTGATAAAAGTAGATTAATTAAATATAATAACCTCTTCGTATTTTCTTCCTTGTTCCTTAAAACCTGGTAGATCGAATTCTGCTACAGCTACTAAAACTTTAATAGCTGATCCAAGGTTCTTTGCTGCACTTTCTACATGTTCCAAAGGGCTATTTCTTAATAAATCGCTAAAACGATTTTAAAATATTTAAATATTAAGTTTAATATAATTCTGCATTAAGGAAAAAAACGCATAATTAAATTAAAAAAATTAAATGATAACTTATAATAACAACTTTAATATATAATAATTATTTTATACAACTGTCTAAAATCATACCACTGTTCTAATGTATTCTAATTCATTTGTGAAAATATATAAAATTAAATTCGAAATATAAAAAATTCGAAAATATACTTTTTATTTAATATATTTTAATTATTTATAAGGAAAACACATCTTAATAATCAACCTGGAAACACATTTTAAAATAATGCTTAGTTAAAATGCTGAGTTAAAATTTTAACTCTCAATTACTCTTAGGAATTACAATTAGGAAAGGCTAACTCTATTGAAAAATAAGGATGAAACATCTTTATTTTTTTATTTTAATTAAATTTGAAGTAAACAAAATAAAATTTTAAACATAAGTGTGCATTTCTGTATTCAAATATTCAAATTCAAATTTTATTTTAGAACTGTTGTAAAAGTCTTTAAAAGTCACAGAAAAATATCAACTAATTTATAAAAAAATATTATTCATTTATATACTAAAAGATTAAAATATTCATTTATATACTAAAAGATTAAAATATTCATTTAAAAATTNCGGAAATGGCCCCCTTCTTAAAGTACTAGCCAAAGTTAATAACATACCCAATGCGCGTAAAAGTGGCATGCTTAATCTTCAATTAAGTAAAATAAAATCTAAATAAAAAAATTTATAAAATATTTCAATTAATTAATTTTGATTTTATCGTTTAATTATTATTAAAGCTTATTATTTTTATATAAAAAGGACTTTTTTTTAAAATTTACCAATACAATTATACAAAAGACCAATTTTAGTAATATAAATTATAATAACATATTATTAATTTTTCTAAATATTTTTATATTTAGTATATTAATAAATAAATAAAATAAATAATTTTAAATCTTATCAGATAAGTTTAAAATTAAATTATTATTTACTTACCTATTATTAATTCAGACTTAACACAAGTTAATTACATAAAAGTATTATTAATTGCACGTTCACTAAACAATAGTTTCAACTGCATAACACGTAACGTTAGCAGTGTAAAGTGTAGAACTTTCTTCCTCTCACTTCCTACATTTATTTATGTCTCACAGTCAACTACCTGATTATTAGTTGCAGGTCAATTTCAATAGCCTTAAGCGAATTTGTAAAATTAGACAAGAGTTATTCTAAATTTATCGAATTTTATAAATTTAGATTAATATACTTTTTGTATTAATTCGAGTTCTCATAAAGAGGTTAAAAAATAATATTTAAAACAATAGGGTGAATCATAAATTTCACTATTTACATTTATATATAGGTTATACTGTCATATAGAAATTAATTGCACAAATTTCATATGTGTCTACTTTCAACTAATGTAGCTCCAGCTACTTAGTTCTATAACTAATCGGTATGTTGTGATGATTGAACTTGTTCTTTTTAATACTGTACTCGATATTCAGATGATAGTAATACAGTAACATGAAACATTAACGGTTTTTTTATTGTCTTTTTTTAGTTTTATTTAAATAAAACTAACCACGATTTGCTTTTTTTTTCATAAGCTGTTGATTCACAACCAGTAGAATAATAAAGCAAGAGATTTAAATCTGCAATAGCCAGTGGAAACACGTTTAGATTTTGCAACAGGCTAACAGGATGTAGCGCTGTAGGAATAAGCCACTGGTATCTCCATGTTTGATATGGATAGTGTAGTATATCAACAAGACGGAACTCCTGTTTACTTTCAAACAAACGTCAGAAACATCTTAGATATGTAGTTTCTGGGCGCTGAATTGGACGTAAAGGCCCGTACGAATGATTTGCTAAATCCCGTGATCTAAAACCTCTTAATTTCTTCTCATGACGACATTTAAAAGCATCCGTTTACCGGGAGTCTTTGCAAACTGTGGATGAATTCCGAGAAAAAAATTCCACAAACTTGCTAAGAAATACCCCACCAAAATTATGGAAGCTGTCATTATTTTGATCATCTGCTCTGAAATGTAAATAAGAAACTATTCTAAATGGGGAACACAGAAAAGTATCAATTACTGAATTTTCATACAATTAACCAATAATAAACCTAATAGTACCAATGAATGAAATACTAAGTAAAATTAATACACTAATTCATTAAGATTTTTTAATTCTAAACGAAATTCAGCAAGGAAATTTTGTAGAATTAAATTATCTTGTCTTTCATGATTATCTCTTCTTTTTTTAGTAGCCGTTAAATTAAATACTAATTATCAGTTCTGACCTGCACGCTAATACAAACTTCGCAAGACTTATATTGACTTTACATGAATGTGCCCTTGATGCTTTGCTTACAAGATCCTCCACACAATCTTCTAACTTGTAAAGCTCATTTCTTCTTCAGCTTTTTTGTATAAATTTATATTTTTATTAAATAGTATTCTGCATTATAATATATTATACGTAAACTATGTCTAAATGGTTTGATTAATATACATTTTACTTAAATTCGTTTGAATCTTCAATAAACAATGACCACTTCGGAACAACGACTATCTTTATGTTTCTATCAGTGGCAATTGTTCAGAGGTTTGACCGTATATGTATTAAATGAATATATTGTATTAACATTTATATTGATGTATATTGTTTAATAATCAATAGAGAAAATAACCAGTTTGATAACGTTATGACCTTTTTATATTTTATCTTTTAAACAGAATAATCATAATTGCCCTAAATTAAAGTTAGTTTTTTAATGCAGTCATTAAATTAATTTAGAATTTAAAATATCGTATTAAACAAACCAAAAACTTAAAAAGCTGGAAAGAGTTCTCGATTGACATTTCCGGCATTCGAACATAAGGTTAAGAAAACCAGGAAGCCCAATAATTTTTAATTATACTGCTTTATAAAATTTAAATAATAGCAAAAGTTTAAAATTTTGTTGAATTACGATAAAATCTTTATTTGAATACAAAATATGTAAGTTTAAAAAAAAAAACACTATGATACATTATCTCAAAGTTAAAATTGTGTGTGGCGCAATCTGTTATGAAGTGTTATTAAAGCAAAATAAGACCTAATTTTGAGAAAAGAGATGCGTTTTTAAAAATATTCTAAATTCCAATAACCAGTAAAATTTTCATTAAGTTCGACCCCATTAGAAATATGACACATGACTTCTCTCTATCTCACTACCCCTCGACCTTTAACCACCAAAATTTAATAGCATTAATGCCCCATATATTGAAATAATCTTGTCAAGTTTAAAATTTTTAGTTTATCCAATCCTGAGATAAGAAAAATAGACGTCGACACACAAACAAAATTTTTGTAAGGTTACTTTTACATTTTTGGGGCTCTTGGAATGCCAAAATATAAAATTGCAAGAAGAAAATAACCGGGAGGGTAGAATTTATCCTGGTAACTTTTCCTCGGGTATCGGATATGGTATCGTTTTATTTTTCACAGACAGATAAAGTTCGACCGAAATGGAATTTTACACTGTTTTCGGTTAAGTTAAACTTATACAAAACATATTAATGACCAAATATCAATAAATGTATTACGCCAAATTTTATTTCCAGAATCTATATATGCTTAGTATTCTAATTACAACTTACAAATTAATATTTAGTTAAACATTATGCAATATTTTTCTTTGTTAATCAACTTGAACCACCAGTGATAATTAAAAGGAGCTACAATTTGCGCTGACATTTGTATAATTTGAACACAATAAAAAACTTTCAATGTAAAGACACTGCTTTATCTCTTCACCAACGATTTCTTATCCACCCCTATCCTATTTATAATAGCAGTACCCTATTTAAAATGGAATAATTAAAAATATTCAGGAGAATATTCTATATTTTATCCACTAAAAATCAGTAAAATTCATGATTTTTATTTCACAATCTATTGTAATTAAAATTTTAGGTTATTGTACCGGAATTTTTAATTATTAACGAACAATCATTATATTGTGACATCATCACAATACCGAGCTGAAATTTTTAATCATATTTTTAATTTATTTAATTTAGAATATACGCTCGTCACCTTAAATTACTGTAGTAATGTCTTGCCCCTGTATATCATACTTTTCCTTTAACAATAGAGTCGTGACGATCAATCTATCTAACACCTTTCAGGAGAAATCTTTGAAATAAAATAACGTAATTTCCGGTGCAAATCGGAAGTTAGTGTATAGTTAATAGGGGCTTCTTATCTCAAGTTTTTCATATCTGGTCTCGGCTTTCATCTGTCTAACTCCGTTCTCGAGATTAAGAAAGGACAGACAGACAAATGGACGTCTGTTGGAATTTATAGGTCAACAATTTTTTCAAATTGCAACCCAGTTAGAAGTCTATTAAATCAAAATTGTCATATCAATGTCGATATTTGAGTTAATACTGAAATTCCTTCGATATATCGACATTCGCTATATCGGTGGATCGATTTCCGTTTGATATATCGGTTAACGCACAGCACTATTATTAACCCAAATTTTAAAACAATATAGCAACAGTTTGTTTTTATTTTAAATACTCTAGTTTTAGACACGTCTCAATAAAATTTAATCGACACAAATACATTAGCTTTATCTATATTTACATTAACAATGAAGTTTTAAATACATGAAAACTGTTACGTTTCATATAATAACGTTAATTTGATTTAAAAATAAATGTGTTTTTACAAGGAAAGAAACGAAAAGAATAATATGAAACAAATGTAAAACGTGAATCCCAGACCCTTGTAAAAGGGTCTACTTTTAACTAAAACATTTATACTTATTATAAACTAGCTGCGTGTACTCGGCGTTGCTCGGACTTTTGAAGCTGAGGGATTTCTTGTGTTGAAAGAGAGTAATAAAAATAATAGTCTTACTAATTAAAATGTACAGTATATTTATTGACCTGAGTATTTACAATAATGAAACTGCAAAACACAAAAACGTACTCGGGATTAAGATAAGAGATAGTAGTCTTTAGGGGTGGTTGAAGGTGGGGATCATCACAATATTTTTTCTAAGGCGTCGAAGAATGGCTAATTTGTTGAGGATACGTTGAATGGTATAAAAGCTTTTACCTAACATACATACATTTTTTGACTGTTATGTATCTAAAGGGAGCATTTTGTTCTACGAGCATTAAGAAGGCCTTTTCATATATTTATTATGTTTCCCATTCTTATTTTAAACAAATCAATTGGAAAAAGCAGGACCGAAAACCACGAAAACTTCTGAGTCTAATCTCAGCTTAATTCGAATTCATTTGGCAAGTTTATGAATATAAATACTAGGGCCATTTAATTTATACGAATATAAGTATAAGTGCCTTTTCTCCTCGTCATCCGGCCATCTCTTTATATAGTTGTAAAAAGCACGGAATAATTTTAAATGTTTTTAATTAACAGTATATAAACAACTTTCGGTATTATATATTCAGTTTATTGAAGAAAATAACTTAAATCAATCTTATAAAATATTTATGAATTATTTACTTTTTTCGTATAATTTGTTAAAAATATATAAAGTTTTCTAAATGTAATTTTTTTTTTGTTTAAATATACGTATTTTTAACACTACAATATCCAGCAGAAAAAAAATTAATTATTTCCCTTCTGTATTAAAGGATAGTTGCATAATAAATAGGAAATGCATCTAGACCAACGGAAAACTTCATTCAGAACGACATTTTTTGGAACTTTTAGTTAATAAAAATCATAAATATTGTTCTTTCTGTTCATTTTTAAATTAAGTGCAGTGATAAACATTTTACTGATAAGTGTAATATTGTAAGTAGTAACTTTTTAAAATATTTTTTCTTATTTATTATAAAGTATATTAATATTATACATTTAAAATTAGACTTATTAAATTCCAAATTTACTAAATCTTTCAATTGTTTTAAAATACATTTCAAGAAAGTTAATTAAACTATTATTATTTTATTTTTTTGTAATCTTTTATAAGATATTTTTAGGGAATTTTTTTTGTGAAAATTTCTTTTTTGTTCCCAAATAGAAAAAACTATGAAGTCAATTATTCTGCTTTCCGTTCTACTCTTTCTATTTATTCAAGATTTCGATTCTGCTAGAGGACTTGGATCTTTAAGTGCTTGTAGTTTCTATCAACCTAATATGATAATGGCTCAACTGGCTCCGGCATTAACTAATTTAGTTTGGTGCACGTGGTTGCGGTGTTGCAAGTAAGTAAAAAAAAAAAAAAACTACTTATTAAGTGATAAATTTGATTTAAATTTTCATAAATGTCTTTAGATTTTACAAATAATTTTTCATCATTAAATTAATAGTTAAACTTTTTAAAATTTTACATAAAATTTTTCTATTGTTTAAAATTAAATTTTTATAAATTGAGTGTCTGGAAATAGCGAAATATAAAATAGAAATAACTTGATAAATTTAGAATTATCGTGGTTAAATACAAATTTCATAATAGCATCTCGCCTAGGATTTTTCGAAGAAATTTGTCCAGAAAACTTTCATTTATTTCACAAGTTTTAATTGAATTTTTAGGTCTTTAGTGGAAATCTTAAACTGGGTACACACGTACCGGTATATTTAGCAAATATACCGGTACTTTTCAAGTATACTTGTACAGTACATGAGTAGGCTATATGGCTTTAAGGCGAAGTGCTATTATAGAATGTAAATTTGTATAATGCTATGTAGATTTAACATAGAGAACAAACAGAAGAATATCAGCATTACCTTATTAAGTCAAGAGTACGGTATCTTTCTATGTTGTGAATAATAATAGCTCACACTTTAATAGTCAATGCAAGCCTTGTAATAGAACTGTTATCTAACAAGAATATAAATAACAATACAATGTGACAATATGCATTTTGGATACTTGTCCTTCGTCGCTTATTGATATGGAAATTTAAATTTTAATGCTAATATTCTAAATTTCATCTGNTCCTACCCTCAAAATTAAGCTTTTTGCCATTTTATAATAATATAAAATATTTTAAATAAAATTTCATAACAGAAGTCACTACACATAATTTTAACTTTACAAAGTATTCTATATTTCAATGTTTAAATTTTAATTTCGATTTTTAGATAAAATTTGAATTATTTAGGCTATATTAAAAAAATAAAATAATTTAATTGTTAAATAATCGATTTTGAGAATAATCTTCTTTTTTACAGATTAGTGCCATATAAATCATATTATTTTGCAAATTTGCATTTATTCATGCTTACTTGGCATCAAATGTAATTTTTTACTTCATTAGGAAAGTGATGAATGATTATCTCACTCCAGTGAACAATATTGCGGATAATGGCATATACATAAAGATGAGATACTATAGAATGGCTATTAAGTAAAAAAAATATATCTTTATCATGCAGCAAGTGCGAATTATCTAGATTTTTTTCCCCTTGATAAAGATCTTAATACAGTATATAAATCTACTTATTCCTTTTAAGGTTTTATAAGATAATCTACAAATATATATTTTAATGTTCTATTCAAATATTTTAAATTTATTAACAGAAAGTTAACCTATATAAAATGATTAGTTTGAATTTTTGCTGGTAAGGAGTGAACTATTTGATCAGGTATGCACGTAATGAACTATGATTCATTTTGTGCATACTTGACATGCAATAGGTTGACGTCCCCTATCTATAAAAAATTATGTTAATTTTTATTGATTCAAAATCGGATCTTTGGTAGTGATATGACGGTCTTATTATGTTTCTCCAAGCCAGTTTCTACGGGAACTAATAGAAACATCAACTTAAAATAATAATAGTGAATGCTATAATTTAACAGTTTACCTATTTCAAAGACTGTAATATTTTTTATTTTACATGTTAAGTATATATAGTAATTAGCGTGTAAAAATTCCTTTTTGAAAATGGCATTCGGAAATCACGGTAATGGAAATTTAATCATGTCAACAAGGCGTGAAGATAACGTATAATACTAATGATGATGTTATATTTATAGAAGAAAATAAAAGAAAAATATTAAAATACGGGCTTATAATAACTAATTAAATAAATGTGTTCGTTTAATTAATAAAAACAAACAGAGATTCATTAGAATCGATTTAAGTTTTCTTGTTCATTCCACACACTTATAGTAGAATCACTTATGTGATTTTTTGGAGGAAAAACTAAATAATGTTTCCAATTTTATGTGATATTGTGTTTTTTGATTAGAAAACGACGTTTTACTTTTTCAGTAGAAGTGTTAATATTTAAACTAATTAAACAGTAAAAAAACCCTATAACTTATAATATTTTTAAACAACTTTCTTGAGATGCAAATTTATCATTCAAACAGACACGTGTCCAAAACATAAGGAAGAAATTAATTGTGAGCAATAATAGCTAGAAAAAGTCTTGGTAATGAACTTGCTACGACGTTCGAGTGCTGCATCTGAGTTCAAAGTGAATATTGTTCATACTAACAGATCTCTCTGCCTGGATATTGGTAAACACTTTTCATCCATTCTTCACTATGTCTAACTGGTGTATGTATCTTACGTTTTGATTTATAAAATTCTACAAGTTGTCTGTGTTAGAAGTCGAGTAATGCCATATTTCTCTGCATTCATCTACAGTTCTCTCTATTCATGTATAAATGTCGTCTATTCCTAAGTTTTGGACACCTGTGTACTTCGCTACATATTACAAAATCTTACCTGAGTTAAAATATAATTTGTCTTGGACAAATTTTCGATAATGGAAAAATGATCAAACTTTGGAATGACAATAAATTTAGTAAGCACATTGCGCTTACTCAACTCCTAAAACAATACAAAAAGTTTAATATTACTTTAATGCAATTAAAAACATATTATGCAATTTAAATTTGATAAAAGTAGATTAATTAAATATAATAACCTCTTCGTATTTTCTTCCTTGTTCCTTAAAACCTGGTAGATCGAATTCTGCTACAGCTACTAAAACTTTAATAGCTGATCCAAGGTTCTTTGCTGCACTTTCTACATGTTCCAAAGGGCTATTTCTTAATAAATCGCTAAAACGATTTTAAAATATTTAAATATTAAGTTTAATATAATTCTGCATTAAGGAAAAAAACGCATAATTAAATTAAAAAAATTAAATGATAACTTATAATAACAACTTTAATATATAATAATTATTTTATACAACTGTCTAAAATCATACCACTGTTCTAATGTATTCTAATTCATTTGTGAAAATATATAAAATTAAATTCGAAATATAAAAAATTCGAAAATATACTTTTTATTTAATATATTTTAATTATTTATAAGGAAAACACATCTTAATAATCAACCTGGAAACACATTTTAAAATAATGCTTAGTTAAAATGCTGAGTTAAAATTTTAACTCTCAATTACTCTTAGGAATTACAATTAGGAAAGGCTAACTCTATTGAAAAATAAGGATGAAACATCTTTATTTTTTTATTTTAATTAAATTTGAAGTAAACAAAATAAAATTTTAAACATAAGTGTGCATTTCTGTATTCAAATATTCAAATTCAAATTTTATTTTAGAACTGTTGTAAAAGTCTTTAAAAGTCACAGAAAAATATCAACTAATTTATAAAAAAATATTATTCATTTATATACTAAAAGATTAAAATATTCATTTATATACTAAAAGATTAAAATATTCATTTAAAAATTAATGTATTAAACAATATTAAGTTTAGTAAGTTTAGTATTAAAATGAATATTTTTATTATTTAATACCTGAATTATTTCTTTATTTCCCATATAAAATATGTTTAAATAATCAAGAAAAGTTGTAAAATTAAATTTTATTTATGTATTATTTCAATATATGAAATAGTTAAATTATTCAATGATTTACTATTGACAATTTAGAAATATTTATTGATAATTTTATTAGTAAATATTGGTATTCTTCTATAATAAAATCACAAATCTTCAATTCTTAATTTTTTTATAATTATAATTTAATTTATGGAAAGCTTCTTTCAAGCCCTCAAAAAAAAGAAAAGAAAAAAAAAACACACAGTACAATAGAAATAAATTAAAATACAACCAAAAAATACACAAACTGGAAAACAGGAAACACACAATTACTTTTATGATATAGGTTTATTTGTTATGTCGATATGAGCGATCTAATATTTAATTAATTTAATTAATTAAGTATGAAAATATTAATATTTAATGTTGCTTTTAACAAATAACGGAAATGAAAGTTTTCTCTATTTTATTTTATTAAGAAAAATGATTAGCTTAGGATTTTATATATTATTTTAAATCTGATCTTTCTGTCAAAAAAATATAAGAATCACATAAATTTTTTTTTTTTTTTGGAAATAAACAGAAATAAATTTGAATTTAACAGGATAACCCTGTTAAATTAATTGAATTTATTTTTAAAATATTTATTGGTAATATAACTGGAATTTTAACTGGAAATGGATAATTGCAGTGTTAGAATTCTGTGTAATAAATTAATACATAATAAATACTGTAGAAATGAAATGATTATTATAAAATAGATATTTTTAATATGTACCAGAGTGGTCCGAAAGTCGGTTAACCGAGATATTTTAAGGTCATTTTAAGAGCTCATGAAACCGGTTTGACTCACTGCATGTTATTATTTATGACAGTTCGAAGTCTGTTAAATGACTTTTAAGTCATTATAAATATATAAATTTATTTGAATTCAGTTTTATATTTAATTAAAAAATTTTTCTAAGTAATAAATGACATTTTGACATTCAAAGATGTTAGTATTCTATTTTACGTTACACCGATAATTTTAATCATTCAATTAATTAATAGATTACAAACCNTTTTGACAGGTGCCCGTCGAATGCAGGTGGTCGCCTAAGCAGTTTTCACTGTATTTTAAATTAAATAAATTAAAAATGTGATTAAAAATTGCATCCCGGCATTGTGATGTTGTCGCAATAAATAATTGTTCGTTCTTTATTAAGTTTTTTCACAAAGAAATTGGTTAAAATTTGTCACCCTTCTTCAATTTATTTCCGGTAAAATCGAATTAATTACTAATTTTTCACGATAAATTTTTAACAACTCAATGTATATCGTAGTTTCCCATTAATTAAGATGCATGAAGAATAGGATCATGAAAGGAGGGGAAATTTTTGAATGAAAATGTTTAATTATGAGCAAACCTTGAATGTTAAAATATTTTATTAAAAACCCGTAAAACGAACAGAATAAGGTTTAAAATTTTATAATGTGTTTCTTTTAACTGTTTAAATCTGAATAACCAGTGATGGATCTACTATAATACTGTACAAGCTTAGGTTTAGGGCCCCTAATTCGGGAGGAACCCTGATAAATGGAATTTTTATATTATTATTTATTATAAAATGGGGAAAAGCTTAATTTTGAGAGTAGAGATAAATATTTATAAACATTTGTAAATGCTAATAACGAGTAAAATCTTCATTAAGTCTCTCCCCATTTGAGATATGATACATGACCCTTTTATCTCCCCATCCCCTTACCATACAAAACCAAAATTTAATTGCATCAATCTCCTAATACACAAACCTCCCAGTAAAATTTCAAAAAATTTTGACAAAAGGCAGAGGAGTTATAAAGTTTCAAATGTAGTGGACAAAATAGTGGATTGACAAACTTTTATAAATTATAACTAGCTGCAAATATCCGCTTCTCTGGGTTTTTATTTGTTCGTACATTTATATGTAATATAGTTTGTATTTTTTTTTTACATAAAAGACTGTTTATCTTTCTCTGCCTACCATATACAAACACCATTCATGTGTGATGTGTAGTTTTGGCTAAAAAGTGAAATATAGGGACACACACGTCCATTTATATATATATAGCTATTGATATAGATATAGATAGATGTAGATAGATATAGATATAGATGAACTTTTCAACAATACTATGCCCAATTGTATTCAAATTCTTTCGTTTCTGTTTCATTGTTTATTTTACTTTTCGTTATTTTTGTGTATTATACTGCACTAGCCACCATATAAAAAGGAGAAGATTGATATAATCGACAATTAGGACGAAAAATTGAATTTTATCGTTTTTTTTTTTTGTATGAAGAAAACACAGCAAAATATATATATATAATGGCTTGCCTTTTTTGTAACCTGTTACCAATGAAATTGTTGGTTTATTTCAGAAAAATAAACAGTTTTGTCAACTAATTTGTAACTTATACTTTATATTGTAGTCTATTACCCCATCGTTTATAACAATATAATACTTTACTCAGAATTCGTATTGTATATTCAAATCACGACAACTTTTCTTTCATTACTGCAAATCATTCTCCAGTTCCTAAAACTTATGTATCAATTTGTGCGATCTTTACTGAAATAATTGCATAAATCTTGTAAGTTTGGTATGCATATTTTCATTCGGAAAATGTTTTGATTCATGCTGTAACAGAGAGTAAGTTACTTTGTGGTTAATACTAGAAAGTTAATCACACATTAACATCTGTAAAATTGAAAGTATTAACAAAGATTATTTTTAATTACTTCTCTAAGATTTCAATGAAATTGTTTTCCTTTCCTTCACCTAGTTGAAAGATATTTTTTCGATCAGGTTTATGATTGATAAAATTAATTTATGGTGTGTTCACAGTGTATTTCATAGAAAATTCAATGTATTAATTCGTTGTAATAACGGACAGCCAGATGCCCGACCGGAATAGAATCTGGACAGATGAAATGATCTCAGGAATTTCTGGGCATTGGTCCATCCGGATATTTCGGGCCTTCTCTCTCACCAAGCGGCCAATTTAGCAAGCCCATTGTGGGCCTGGCCGAACCCATAATAGGCTTGCTGAAAAGATTCATAGGGAGAAGAATTAAATAACGATAATCACAACATTTTCAATGTGTAGATTTAATTATTATTTATAATTTACACAAAATGTCTTCTATGAAAAGATGTTCTACAAATATCCCACATTTACAGTAGATTTTGCTAATTTAAGAAGTCACTAAATGGCCTTTAATTTTAAAATGTCTTATAATTTAAAAAAACAAACTATTTATCTTTCAAATAAAAATTAATATTCAATAATTTATAAGAGAAGCAATTTGCCGGGCTGCAATTTTTAAATCATGTTTTAAATTTATTTAATTTAAAATATATTCTCTCCGCCTCAAATTAGTAGTGGCTTGCCGCTGAACATCATACTTTAACAATAGAGCCGTGCCGGTCATCTATCTTACANGACGGCAGTTGTTAGAGGGCGAAAAAATTACCTTTCAGGGGGCGGCAAAATTTCACAATAAATAATAATAATATCTTGTAAAAATTTGAAACATCCTAATCTATACTTGCATCGCGCCTACGATAGTGCTATCGTCCGGACAGTCCGGGAGTCGGCTCGCCGTCGGGGTGAACTAGTAATTTTAAATCCGAGGAAATCCTGCGAAACCTGTTGACGTTTTTTTTATTTTTTATATTTTTTTAGCTTGTACGATTCATTCGCGTTCATATGCACCACTAATATCCAATAGAGTTACTTTAAACAGGTCGCTGCACTAGTACGGAATTTCATTGCTTGTTCTGTAACAAAACTGAATTTTGGTCTTTTAAATTGAAATATCTAAATAAGGGGAGAACGAAATTTTCTTCCGCCTCGGGCGGCTGACAACCACGGTACGCCACTGTCCAAACTACTAATAAAAATTCGTTGGGTTTTCGATTACCGAATTGTGAATGGTAATAACGAGTAAAATCGTCATTAAATCCGATCCCACTTGAAATACCACACATGATCCTTTCTATCTCCCCACCCCCTAGACTTTTAACTACCAACATTTAATAAAATCAATCTCCCTAATATTCAAAATTTCCTGCAAAATTTCAAAAAATTTCGANAATGCTTACGAAACCTTAAATTTTAATGATAATTGTTTGAAAATGATTTAAAATAAATAGCCTATTAATTTTGAGAAGATAATAATACTTATCAAATTGAATAATAAAAGAGCTGTGAAGTACAGTATCTGTATAAGAATATCGGCATTTAAATACATATCTTTTCTGCATTTAAATTCCATTTCATATTAAAATCCCAAACTAAATTAATACAGATAACTTAGTTCTTTTCCATTTTCGTATTTTTCCATCTTGTGGGTAGTAAACAGCATTCTTAATCAAGAACATTGTCCAAACCCACAATAGGGCGATCGTGTGGTGAAGAGTAGATCCCGAAATGGACCCAAACTGCTACTAAAAAATTCGTAGTGGTTTTCGATCACCGAATTTTAAATGGTAATAACGAGTAAAATCGTCATTAAATCCAATCCCACTTGAAATACGACACACGATCCTCTCTATCTCCGTATGCACTAGATTTTACCCACCAAAATTTTATAAAATCAATCTCCCTAATATTCAAAATTTCCTGAAAAATTTCAAAAAATTTCGACAAAAACACAGGAGTTATTAAGCTTCAAATTGGGTGAACGAAATCGTACCCCTACAAACAAACATCTATAAATACAGAAAAATCCCTAATTTTTTTTTTATTTTTTGAGGTTTTAAGGTCCCGAGTGAAAAAATGTAAAAATCTTGGGATAATTTTATTATTGAATGCTAAACTCTCTTGTTATATATAACAACCAGGAAAATAACAAATTTTCTTTATTTTAATAGAGATAATTTTTACTTTTTAAAATATTCTTATGTATATCTATTAAAATTATATCAATGATTTTCTATCTGTCGGATAATTAATTTTAACTTACTCTTATATATTTTTCTTTTAATTTGTATAATTTATTAGCTTTATTTACATAACAAAAATTGGATAAATTCTTTAACAATGCGGGTCGAATTAAATCAAACTTAAAATATCATATTGTACAATATTTGATTTATAAAGTAATTTTATTCAAGAATGAAAGGAATCAATCGCGAATTTATATTGTAATGTAATTCAATATAATAGATATAATCCAATGTTTACCTCGAACAATATAAAATCGATAGCCGTTAACCATTGCTTTCGTTTGCTCAGATAGATACAAAACGAATGACACGACACACTTGACATCAAACAAAAGGCCGCTTTCTTCAGTAATAATGCAGTAATAATACGAAGTTTCCTTTTAAAAATATTCAAAATGGTTAATACATGTATATATTGTTTGCTTCAACCCACAATATCAATATCTGCACTTTTTGGCGATATATTTTACGAGAGATGCGAACATTATCGATTGACCCATGCGCAAAGCAAGCTTTTACCTTTTTATGCAAAATACATAGAAGCTGTGTTCGCTACTCAATTTATATTAGCATTCGTTCAAGAATTTGCCACAGACGATAATGTAATCGCTTGTAGTCCAATAAAAAAAATAAGCGGCCAAGCTAACGATGCATTTCTAAGAATTGTCTTTTGTTTAGTTAACCTAGGTTGCATTATTCAGATGCACGTAGGCAGAACGAAAAAACTACGTCCTGAAATGAAATTATCAGGGTATGAAGGAGAAGAAAAAAAATTAATTGAATATCAATCGTTGATAAATCCTTTCTTTGGTATTTCTTTTTTATGTTTTTGTTTTTTTGAAGTATATGTTAATTCATTCCTAATGTCTGTAAAGGTAGAAAGAGATTCGAGCTATGCCAGGGCACTCATTTGTTCTGTTTCCCTTCATATCAGTCTTATATATCAAGTAGGTTTGTACATGTGGATCACATCAATGACAGTCCTTGTTGGCTTAACAATAATCAATAGATTTTCTGCTTTGTCAGCAGAACTGCAACAGATGAAAGTCAATTGCACATGGCAAAACATAAACGAATTAATCGCTAAACATGCAGAGCTATGCGATTACATAAATCAGATTAATGATAATTGGAGCGATCAGTTTTTTTGTATGTATGGCATTATAATTTACATGATTGCGTTTATAGTCTACAATGCTATATTCTCTGAGTTAATACCATTATTTCGTCTAATGATGTGTTTGTTTGCTGTATTTACTGCATATATCGCAGTGTTATTTTCATTCGCAGTGTCTCGAATATCATCTTCGGTAAGTATTGAGCATTAATAAATTCGCAAATTATTTTTTTAATCTTTCTTATCATTTCAGGCATATGATTCTTTTCAAGAAGTAAGAAGATTAGAGATGGTTCCACAAGAATTAAGAAGAAAAATTAAAGTTAGTGAATGAAATTATAAATTTTTAAAAAATATTATTATTCTTTGGAATATGTTTTACTAACGATGCATTTATATACGTATTATTATTTTAAAATGTTATAAAATTCGTTTTTGAAGGTACTGGATTTTATGAAGAAATTCCGAGAAAATGAAATTGGATTTTCTTGCGGTGATTATTTCAAACTGTCTAAGGAATCTCCTATACAAGTAAGTGATTTTCGTTTGTTAAATGCGCTAAGAATTTTTAAGGTTGATACAACTTACTTTTATATATTTCCATTGATTTATTTTAATTTACTTTACAATATATATATTAAAATTTTTTACTTCTGTCTTAGCCCATAAGAGGCTGTCTTTAACCCACAAGAGGCTTAGTGGATAAAAACCACAGAAAACTGGTGATTGGTCGCGAGTTCGCGTCTCACCAATGACTTGGACGCATGGAGTTTTCCAGGTTTTATTCAGACATCTACACCTAAACAGGAGCCAGTTTCCCATACGAAGTCCTTCTTTTTGGCAGATAGCATATGACGAGTCTTTTCAAATCTAAATCCAATCAATCCTTTCCATCCGATGAGCATAAGAAGACTTTTTTCATGTCCATCGTGAATTTAGCCAAGCCCACAATAAAGCGACCGAGTAGTTAGGATGTTATTGCATTTATCAATATTTTATACTGAAAATGCAAATTTCAAAACAAAATTCGAAATTTACTTTTTCAGAGAATCATTGGTGTCAACTTCTATAGGCTCGTGGGACCACAATACAGAAGAATTTTTTCTTTGTACAGTCGACCCCTCATATAACACTGTTGATTATTCCGTTTTATATGAATTCCAACTTGTAGGAGTCAATTAGATTTTACAAATACGTGAGCCGTTCACAGCCCGGCACACGTATTTGTAAAATCTAAGTGACTCGTACAACATGGAATTCATATAAAACGGAATAATCAACAGTGTTATAGGGGGTCGACTAATTTAAAATCATTTGTGTAGTAGCGTACAATAAGGTATTCGCGATCCGTAGCTTTTATTGCTGTATCGGCTTTTGCAAATTTCTTAAAATTCACGAAAGCGCTGCTTCTCTTGAATTTGACTTTGTTAGTACAGATAGCTTTTCACAACATTTGTACAATTCAGCTCTTCTAAAGATGAGGAAAGCTCTTATCGTGAAAATATCTTTAATATTGTCCAGTCGTGTAAGCGAATGTAACACTGAATCTGATAGTTCTGTATATACTTCCTTACGAGCTTTTACAACCACTTTGAGCCAAGATATTTAAAAAGTTGGCATCAATACAGAGACAGGTCAGTTTCGAAAATTTAGCACATTTTACCCTTAATATTTCTGCAATTTGTGAAATTCTGTTTACATCCTCTTGTTACTGTAGGTCAAAAAATAAAAAAAAAAATACATAGCCGTAATATATTGTTGAATATTTATTATACAGTTAATTCAATCAACAAATAAAGTAGGAAAGTCCAGTGTGGCTACGATGTTTACACTCTTATTTTCATCAATTTCAATATTTTTTTCAAGTAATAAATAAACAATCACCTAAATACTAAACATAATTGTCAAAGTTGGTGAGCCGAAATGGTCTGTGCTATCTTACTTTTCGTCAATTCTAATGAATCTTAATACTCGCTGCTATTTTGAGTATTAAGTGCCGAAATAGCAATAAAGTATTTCTTATTTAAAAGTTTCAATGATGAATTTATTAGTTCATAAAATTTTAATAATAATAAGAATAAATGTTCTTTTAACTTTTAGGTGTACCAGACCCTCTACACCGTATACAACATGCTCTTGCAAATTCGAGAAATTATGCAAGGAACGAAGAAATCGTGCAAAGATTCAATAATAAATTTATTTCTTTCTGATAGAAATACAACAAAGATATAAATACACTGAATGTATGCATATGACAAGGTTTGTTAATATAGTTATAGTATTCTCTGAGGAAGTTTAATGACATTTCCCTTTGCTAAATAAATTGTGTTCATACAATTTATTTAGCAAAGGGAAAGACGATTAAAATTCTGACATTACGGATATCACGGAGCTTCTATTATTACAGTAGAACAGGGGTGTCCAACCCGCGGCCCGCGGGCCGCATGCGGCCCAAGGCAAGTTCCAATGCGGCCCAATAAAGGTGTAAACAAATCCGACAAATGTTTTAATTTTTTATTATTTATTTATTTCAACGGCATAAACTCAGAAAAGAAATTTCACAAAGCCATAAACCTTTATTTATATTTCAGTTTTGAGTGGAAATGAAATATTTTCATGTACTTGGAGATGTGTGAATGAGGAAGGATTACTAAATAAAGCTGGAGTTGTGACTCAAAGGATTATAGATCCAAATTTGGTGAAAGGAGAGAAAGGACAAAAGATAAAAAGTTGTCAGAAAGGTTAAATAGTTCTTCTGTTAGGCAAATATTGAGTCTTAATTTTCCAACCTTTCTCACTTCTTTATCTTTTGTCCTTTCTCTTCTTTTTCCG
>NW_019384311.1:1050744-1110792 GCF_000671375.1 Centruroides sculpturatus | reverse complement strand
TAATATAATAGAAGAGTTAGAAGAACGAAATGATCTAATAATCTTAATCTTTACCTTTGTTATTTTTTTGTGTCCATCGTGAATTTAGCCAAGCCCACAATAAAGCGACCGAGTAGTTAGGATGTTATTGCATTTATCAATATTTTATACTGAAAATGCAAATTTCAAAACAAAATTCGAAATTTACTTTTTCAGAGAATCATTGGTGTCGACTTCTATAGGCTCGTGGGACCACAATACAGAAGAATTTTTTCTTTGTACAATTCGACCCCCATATAACACTGTTGATTATTCCGTTTTATTTGAATTCCATGTTGTACGAGTCAATTAGATTTTACAAATACGTGAGCCGTTCACAGCCCGGCACACGTATTTGTAAAATCTAAGTGACTCGTACAACATGGAATTCATATAAAACAGAATAATCAACAGTGTTATAGGGGGTCGACTAATTTAAAATCATTTGTGTAGTAGCGTACAATAAGGTATTCGCGATCCGTAGCTTTTATTGCTGTATCGGCTTTTGCAAATTTCTTAAAATTCACGAAAGCGCTGCTTCTCTTGACTTTGACTTTGTTAGTACAGATAGCTTTTCACAACATTTGTACAATTCAGCTTTTCTAAAGATGAGGAAAGCTCTTATCGTGAAAATATCTTTAATATTGTCCAGTCGTATAAGCGAATGTAACACTGAATCTGGTAGTTCTGTATATACTTCCTTACGAGCTTTTACAACCACTTTGAGCCAAGATATTTAAAAAGTTGGTATCAATATAGAGACAGGTCAGTTTCGAAAATTTAGCACACTTTACTCTTAATATTTCTGCAATCTGTCAAGTGCTGTTTTCCTCCTCTTGTTATTGTAGGTCAAAAGAAAAAAAATACATAGCCTTAATATATTGTTGAATATTTATTATATAGTTAATTCAATCAACAAATAAAGTAGGAAAGTCCAGTGTGGCTACGATGTTTACACTCTTATTTTCATCAATTTCAATATTTTTTTCAAGTGATAAGTAATCAATCACCTAGACTCTAAACATAATTGTCAAAGTTGGTGAGCCGAAATGGTCTGTGCTATCTTACTTTTCGTTAATTCTAATGAATCTTAATACTCGCTGCTATTTTGATTATTAAATACCGAAATAGCAATAAAACATTTCTTATTTAAAACATTCAATGATAAATTTATTAGTTCATAAACTTTTTAATAATAATAATAAATGTTATTTTAATTTTTAGGTGTACCAGACCCTCTATACCGTATACAACATGCTCTTGCAAATTCGAGAAATTATGCAAGGAACAAAGAAATCATGCAATGATTCAATAATAAATTTCTTTCTTTCTGATAGAAATACAACAAAGATATAAATACACTGAATGTATGCATATGACAAGGTTTGTTAATATTGTTATAGTATTCTCTGTGAAAATTTAATGACATTTCCCTTTGCTAAATAAATTGTGTTCATACAATTTATTTAGCAAAGGGAAAGACGATTAAAATTCTGACATTACGGATATCACGGAGCTTCTATTATTACAGTAGAAGCTCCGTGGCGGTTACATTCTTTAGAGCAGTGTTTTTCAACCTGTGGGTCCGACCCCCAGAGGGGTCGCAAATCCTTACATGGGGGTCACGGGTAAAAATAAAGACAAGTGTTTGTAGGTCCTACACTACAATAAAAAACCTACAATTTCGTTGATAAGGCTGGGCCTGTTTATTTTACAGTACAATTGGATTTTCGATTGATATTTAGGTCTCAACAGAAAGAGAATTAAATACGTAGTTTTTAAAATCACTGATATAGTTTTAATATGGCCCTGGGGGGTCGCCAAAATTTTTTAACTTGTAAAGGGGTCGCGTATTCAAGAAGGTTGAAAAACACTGCTTTAGAGCAGCGCGAAGATAAAAATATAGTTCGGTTCATATACAAAGACCTCTCTCATTGGTTTGTTATTTATGCATTTAGCTGTTCATCATGTAGACTACACTGAATCAATACCTCATTTCGTATTCGCATGCTAAAAGAAGAAATCCCAAGTTGTCGTTGGTTTACAACTCATCTTACTTTAGTTACTTGAACATAAATTCAAACCAAATGATTCAAACACACATTAATTTTTTTCCGAACCAATATATTGTAGAACAATACTACAATGATATTTAAATATTACACAACGTTGTCCATATTTACATATAAATGAGGATGTTTGTTTGTTTGTTCGCTATACATGCCTAGGCCGTTCGAATAATTGCTAAGAAACGCGGCAGATACGTTCAAATACACCTAATTTAGATCATGACGTATATCCCACTCAAAATTATCGATTGGATTTCTATATATCGATTAATTTCTGTTTAGATTCGATTGCTATACGTAGCGCCATCTATTGGAAAAAATTTAACAAAATAATTAACTAAATATAATTTTTACAAATCGATTAATTTCTGTTTAGATTCGATTGCTATACGTAGCGCCATCTATTGGAAAAAATTTAACATAATAATTAACTAAATATAATTTAAATCTTGTAGAGTATAAATGACAAACCGGGGCAAATATTTACCGTTATACCGTCCTGCACCACCTGCAATAATAATCGAACGGTTGATTCATAGACATCACGACTCTCTATGTTTACGTATACCTCTCTCTCTCTCTNTCAGCATATCTGGTTCTCTATGAATTTTAAATATATATATATGATTTCCACTCTGGAATGATCTTTTCTTCTAATTTATTTCCAATAATTAATTTTAATAATATATATATGATATTCACTGAATTACTGCGACAATGATATAGCACGAAATAGATGCATCATTACGCTTTTACTGAGACAGTTAGCACGTACTTGCAGTGTAGTAGTGTTTTGCCTCCGTACATTATACTTTCCATGTTAGCAATAGAATTGTGCCGGTTATATATCTAACTCCGTTCGGTAGGAAAATTTTTTAATCGAAATAACATGACTTGCGCTAAAAATTGGAATTTCGTATCTGGTCCTCCTCTTACGATTTCCATGTCTAACTCGACTTTCGTGTATCTAATACCGTTCTCGAGATTAAGGAAGAATAACCAGACAGGAGACGAAAATCGGAATTTTACTTGCAGGTCTATAATTTTTACAAATTTTAACCCAATAATTTTTTTATAGACACAATATTTACGAGAATATACTGCCCACGTAGTGTATATAATCTGTTGCCAAAATTTAAACACTTCATTATCACATAAAAGCAATTATTCTAGCATTTTTACAATAGTTTATTTATTTAAACGTGTCATACGAAGTCTTTCGGACGTTAAGGTTAGCAACTTCGATCATAGGCGTGGCCATAGCAACACATCTAACACGGATCACTTTTCAAATATTTATAGTAGACCAGTATAAATTAGTAGTGGTTGAGCATCCTCTCTTCTGAGAGGAGATAACGACTACTTTGCTCGAATAACTTCGACCTCCTTCCCGAATAGTCTTTTCTTTCTATCGGACCAGCGGTATGGTCGCATTCGAATAGGAAAATTGTATAATACAATGTTACCGGCGAATATAAAATATATTTTAAGTAGTTTTCGAAGGTGTGCCGAGTTTAAATATTTGGTTCTTTTTTCGCCAAATTTGATTGGTTGGCAGATTACCTTCTGACAGTTTCTCAGAATTAACATTAGAAAATATTATGATATATTTTCAATTCCTGTCTACTTGACCGTTGAATTTGTGCCATTTCGTATTATCCGAGTATCGCGATACATATGAAAATGGTAGACTGAAATAACCAAACTCTTTATACGGTTTTTGTTTTAATGTTTGTTACATTGCAGTATTTAATTTATATAACTGCAAAAATTATCTTAGGTAAGGGTTTATCACACCGAGTGACCAATCCAACACATTTTGAAAGTTCTTTATTATTCTACTGTACAGAATTTAAAGAATTTTTAAAATGTGTTAGATTGGTCACTCGATGTGATAAGCTCTTACGTAAGATAGCCTTTATAGTTATATAAATCAAATATTATAATATAATATAATAGAAGAGTTAGAAGAACGAAATGATCTAATAATCTTAATCTTTACCTTTGTTATTTTTTTGTCTCATCTGCTAGTTTTTATAATAATAAAATAGAATTGAAGAATAATTAATGGAAATGAAGGTAATGAAATTCTATTTTGAAAGACAAGCTTTTCTCTTCTTCGTTTTTTGTCTTTCTGCCCTGAAGGCACTAAGAGGGCATCTTTAATCATACCATTGTGGGTTTGGTCAACCCACAATGGAGGCTAGCGAGGACCATAGAGTAAATGTCACATAAGACACGGCAATCCAACTCCTTTGTCGCACCGTTATAAATTAGGATGAGAATCCAATATGGCGATATAATCATAACGATTTTCAATGTACGCAATCGAATGAAATGTATATTATCCGAATTTAACGAAATAATTTTTGTGAAATGTGCTAAAATCAAGTATGGATAAAGCAAGATTTATTTCTCAGTTTCTAATAGTTGACCCACTTATCATGTTACACGCATTGTCTGAATTAGTATGAGTATATTGTTTTCAGCATGCAAGTTCCAGAATTCATGCATCTTGTTTAATGCATTATTAAATGACAATACTTATTTCATTTCCATAAAAATGGTCTGTTTATTTCAAACTACAGTAAATACAGTAGGCTATTTTACTAAGGTCAGTGTCCATTGAGGCTTAAAAAGCTTTCGTTAGTTTTTGTACCTATCCAACGCTGGACTTCAAGAAGTACTGAATTACTGAAATCTATCAGTGAAAATTTTTAATCTTTGAGCACCTATTCTATTAGTTGGCATATTATTAGATAAAAAAATTAATTGGTGAAATTTGGTGCGAGTTTCTAACATTTTCACAAGATTAATATGTCCGACATTGTCAACTATACAAAAAACTCAAGCAAAACGATAGATTTCAGAATGAAATTTATCTCTGATTATTAAGTATAACACAAGATGACAGCATTTCATTTATTCAAATTACTTAATATTTTAATAATTAATTAGCGATATTTGGTGCCGATTTTCTAACATTTTCACAAGATTAATAAGTCCTAAATTCTCAACTATACTAAAAACTCAAGCAAAACGATAGATTTGAGAATGAAATTTNGACTTTCATCTATTTAATACAGTTCTCGAGATTAAGGAAGGATAACCAGACAGGAGAGGACAGTCGGAATTTTTACTTGTAGGTCTATAATTTCTTTCAAATTGCAGCCCAATAATTTTTCTATAGACACAATACTTACGAGAATATACGTCCCACGTAGTTTATATAATCTGTTGTTAAAATTTAAACACTTCATTATCACATAAAAGCAATTATTCTAGCATTTTTACAAATTTTTGTTTATTTAAACAATTCATACGAAGTCATTCGGACGTTAAGGTTAGCAACTTTGATCACGTGCGTGGCCATAGCAACCCATCCAACACGGATTCTTTTCAAATATTAATAGTAGACCAGTATAAATTAGTAGTGGTTGAGCATCCTCTCTTCCGAGAGGAGATCAACGACTACTTTGCTCGAATTACTTCGACCCTTTTCCCGAACAGTCTCTTCTTTCTATCGGACCAGCGGTATGATGGCATTCGAATAGGAAAATTGTATAATACAATGTTACCGGTGAGCATAAAATATATTTTAAGTAGTTTTCGAGGGTGCACCGAGTTTAAATATTTGGTTTTTTTCCGCCAAATTTGATTGGTGGCAGATTGCCTTCTGACAGTTTCTCAGAGTTAATAGAAAATATTATATTTTGAATTCCTGTCTACTTGACCATTGAATTTGTGCCATTTCGTATTATCCGAGTATCGCAATACATATGAAAATGGTAGACTGAAATAACCAAACTCTTTATATAATTTTTGTTTTAATGTTTGTTACATTGCAGTATTTAATTTATATAACTACAAAGATTATCTTAGGTAAGGGTTTATAACATCGAGCGACCAATCCAACACATTTTGAAAGTTCTGTATTACTCTATTGTACAGAATTTAAAGAATTTTTAAAATGTGTTAGATTGGTCACTCGGTGTGATAAGCTCTTACGTAAGATAACCTTTGTAGTTATATAAATCAAATATTATAATGTAATATNGTATATATATATATATATATATGTATGTATATTAAGAGTTTGTTCTCTATACATGCCCAGGCCGTTCGACTAATTGCTAAGAAACGCGGCAGTTACGTTCAAATACACCTAATTTAGTTCATGACGTATATCCTACCCAAAATTATCGATTGGAATTCTTTATATCGATTAATTTCTGTTTACATTCGATTGCTTACTTTACACGTAGCGCCATCTATTGGCAAAAGATTAACAAAATAATTAACTAAATGTAATTTTTACGAAAAAGATATCATTTAAAAAAAACATATATTTACTAGTGTTGTAACGAATATTTGGCCAGGATCGTGGCCGAATAGCCGAATATTCGGCCAAACTATTCGGCTNATGAACAAACCTTTCTTACTGTATGCCATTTAATTTAAGTCAACGATATTTTACTCGAAAGAAACACGTCAGACCTCCTGACCAAAATTTAATTTATAATAATATTTTCGCTAATAACGTAAAAATTAATCGGAAATCATCACAGAATGTCAACTCTAGTATTTTTCAGAAACGTTTTTTATACTGTACGAGGAAAGTTCAATAGTTGGAATGGCAAGGTTGCAGTTAGAAAAAACTTAAATATATGTTTGCATGTAATTTACGTGCGATTAAACAGTAAATAAATGTAATCTACATTACGTAACCTTCAAAATGATGTATAAAATAAATACAAATGTAATTTCATTAGGCCAAGCAACCACCGGATTATATCAGGTTTGTTTATGTATATATGTAATTTCATAGTCCTTAGCGAATTGGAAAAAGATTTTGCCTTAGCATATTCTGTATGTAATAAATAGATTGTGAATTAACTTACACAATAAATTTTACGTTAAAAAATCAATTTGGAGTATTTCTTTATATTGAAAAATCATTAAGAAATCAGTTTTCTACATAAAAACAATTTGTTTTTATGAATGAGAAAGTTTATTCTGACAAATATAAAATAGAAAATTTGTTAAATATTTGTCAAAAATTAATACAGTACTTGTAAATTTTTCATTAATCTATTAAGAGTATGGATTAAATTGCGATTTAATTAATGCCTTGTATTTTATATTAAATAGTGAATTTAAATTTATTTTAAAAATACATACATTTTATAAATAAAAATAAAATAAACAATCTTTCAAGGTTTACAGAAATATCTGCTTCATCCTTATATATTTCAGGCTTTCTTTTGCACTCGATGCATCATTCAAAAATAGTATTTAAAATTGTTTTAATTAAATTTTCCTTTAATAATAAACGTGTTTAACTTATACTTTCCTTTATAAGTTTCTAAACGGTAAAGCGATTTTAACAAACGTAATTCATAAAGTAAAATATATAAAACACAAAATAAGACAAATTTTCTGTAAATTACAAGATTCTACTATCTAATGCCGTGAATAAAACAATGGAAATTTTGTTAACGATCCAATTGGGAAAGATTTTGTAAATATTACTTTGCAGCTCGTGCCACCAATGGCCTGTAGTCAGCATCGATGTGGCTATCGTTTTTACAGCTGACGAAGCATATTCGTCGGCATCGGGCAATGATATGCTTCTCTTATGTAAAAATTTGCTATAATGAACTAATTTAGTGGCGATGAAAGAAAGAATGAGGCATTGAATAGTGACGTCATCGTCATGACATTCATAATTGAGAGACAAAGAAAGATTAGTAACAAACAATTTAGAAGCGGAATAGACAGACATCAAAGGCAGAGGACTTAACCGTTGAACACTTGCGCACTTTAGATTTCCATTCTTTCCTTATTATTTCCGTACTTTTAAAAAATAAAATAAAGCAAATATTTCTCTATTTGTCGAGTTTTTTGTGTGTTGAATGAATATGTTAAAAATTGCGTAATAAGGAAAGATACAGAAATTCGAAGTTTTTAAAGGTAAAGAAGAAAGAGAGAATAATTTTGTGACTAATTCCTATACTTCTATATCAAATTTAATCCGAATTTAGCCCTCAATTTCCATAAAAATGTAATTATAATAATTTTTAAAAAATATTTAATTATTTAATTTATACAGTAGAGCAGTGTTTTTCAACCTTCTTGAATACGCGACCCCTTTACAAGTTAAAAAATTTTGGCGACCCCCCAGGGCCATATTAAAACTATATCAGTGATTTTAAAAACTACGTATTTAATTCTCTTTCTGTTGAAACCTAAATATCAATCGAGAATCTAATTGTACTGTAAAATAAACAGGCCCAGCCTTCTCAACGAGATTGTAAGTTTTTTGTTGTAGTGTTGTAGACCTACAAACACTTGTCTTTTTTTTTTTACCCGCGACCCCCCATGTAAAACTTTGCGACTCCTTTGCGGGTCGCGACCCACAGGTTGAAAAACATTGCAGTAGAGCATCTATTATCCGACTCAATTGGGGAACTCAGGTTGGTCGGATAACCGAAAAGAATGAAAAAAATGCATTATTAGTATAGTATATTAGTATATCGCTATTAACCAACTTAGCGTTGAATTTTCATCGATGTTAAGCCTAACAAAATTTTTTTTAAGAATAATAATCGTCGCTATTGTATCGTTAAAAATTATTTTATTGCTCACAAAATAAACAACCACTCATAATTAGAAAATTAAGTCTCGTTTAAATACTGGCCTCCCTTCAATGGTCGACCCAGTATTGCCAGCTAATACACGCAAAAATTTAACAAAAATAATATTAAAGTAGCCAAGACAGCCAAATATTGTAGTGCCATATCACTAGCGGACATTTTAAATTTGACGACTAGAACGGTCGGTTAACCGATGTGACTGTTAATCGGGGGTCGGATAATCGATGCTCTACTGTAATTGAATCTTTTTGTAATAGTTAATTTATGTTCAGCCTTAATGCTTTAACTAGATATCGGTATTTCTTTCTTTCTTTTTTTGTTTAAATGTCTTTAATTACTTCAGTTTTGTAAATAAATTATGTCTGACCTGAAGTTCGATCCCGCTTGAGATATGACATGTGACCTTTCTCTACCTCCCCAATCCTTCGACCTTTAACCAACAAATTTATTAGCATCGATCCCCTAATATCCAAACCTTTCTGCAAAATTTATAAATTTTCGACAAAATGCACAGGAGTTATTAAGCTTTAAAGTGGGTGAGAAAATCGTCACCCCTACACCCGCACGCACTAGCATCCATACATACAGAAAAAAAACTCATGAATTTTTTTGCATTTCTCGACGTTTGAAGGTCCCAAGTCTCAAAAATGTAAAAATCTTGGAGCGGTCATCTTTTGACCGATCGCCATACTTTCCCTATATTAGGCCTATATATAACAGCCAGGAAAGTAAAAAATAAATTGGATTAGATAGATGAATTAAGACCGATCAGCCAAGGAAGTGCCTTGCGAAAGGATTTTCTATGGAAAAAAAACGATCTCTATTTAGATGATAGACTAGTGAAGAAACAGAAAACTCCACGTGACCAGCCTACTGGAAAGATACGAACCCGCGACCAGTGTTTTTGTCCACCCATTGGTTTTATTTATTCGGCTACTGACGGGCTATTCTTAGAGAAACTTCGTAACATATGACTGAAAACTATTTACAGTCAAAATAAAAATTCCTAATTATTCAAACTAACTATTTAATTTTTTTTTTAAATTTCAGTTCTACTGAGTATATTTTCTGCGCTCTAATGTCTTGATGTCGCCCCCTGTCGTCTCCAATTTCGTAAAATTGCTTTTGAGAATGGGATTGAAATAAATAACTATTCAATTAATGATTAAAATAATTAATTAATTTCGTCTATTAATAAAGTTTTTATTCTATGGATTTTAATTAAATTAATTATTGAACGAAAAACTTAATTTCTAAAGAATTTATTATCAAGAATTTGCAATCAGAATTCAATTTTAATCTTCTCATTGGGCTGCAATTTGAAAAACATTGTAGACCTATAAATTCCTACTGTAGTCCGTCTGATCGCCCATCCGTCTTTCCTTACTATGGAGAACAGAGTTAGATAGAAGAAAGTAATTCGAGATCAGGTGTGGAAACTTTAGGGGCAGCAGACTCCGATTAATTGTCAGAACTTCTAATGAATTTGGAAGTCACGTTATTTCAATTTAAATATTTTCTCCTAAAAGGTGTTGTTAGATAGATGATTGGTCTCTCTATTATTAACAGGAAAAGAATGATGTACAGGGGCAAGCCACTACTAATTTGAGGTGGAGAGCATATATCTTAAATTAAATTAAAAATATGATTAAAAATTGCAATACGGCAACAATTGCTCGTCCTTTATTAAGTTTCCTCAGAAAGAAATTGAATAAAATATTTTTACTCTTTTTCAATTTAATTCTAGTAAAATCGATTTAAAATACTAATTTTTTTNTGGTAACACTATTCCGTGCTCATTTTAATCGGTCCGAATCGTAGGTGCGACAAAAATATGAAATAAAATGGTTCAAATTCTTACAAGATATTATTATTATTATTTATTGTGAAATTTTGCCGCCCCCTAAAAAGTGCCGCCCGGGGCGGGCCGCTCCTGCCGCCCCCACTACACTACGCTTCTGTGACAGAATACAACTTTTATACTATTTTGTTAATGACAACGTGTTTCTTCATCCACTTAATTCATAAATATTAACTGATTGTTATTTTAAGACCATACAAAAGCATTTGTTTAATTAATGTTCTTATGAAACCTCTACTCGAACCTCTAATAAAGGCTACCTGTAAAAGGCGGCCATTTTTTTTCAGGAACGTTGAGTAAAAAATACATAAAAATAACTCCAAACACTATTAACAAGGACAACTTTTATGTTCCGGCCAGTGATCGTTGTTCAGAGGTTTGACTGTATTTTAAGATATTATGTAATAAATTGATTTTCTGAACGCTTAAAAATGAAGAATTAAATAAATATACAGATTTAATTTTTTAATGACTGCTTTTAATGGCGATTTTAATGTAAAATAAATTTTTTCCAATATTAAATATTGGAATTTTTAATGTAATAATGAATGAAATCAGTCTAATTTTTCATGAATTTTTCTAAAATGAGAAGAAATATTAATGAATAAATTAATATTAAATCATAGAATTTATTTTCAATAAATTTACACATTTCGTTTTGAAAATCACCTAATTATTTTGGATCCAAATGATTTACAGTCACTACAAAAGGACTATGACGAATGCCAAAGGTGAATCGAGGAGCAGTTTTCTTGTGAATCCATACCTGTAAAATAATGTTAAATAACGTTAAATAGTTTTCAGGTAATCGAAAATTTTATATAATTATAATAACTAACTAACCTTATTGACAGAATAATCTGCAGGACCCGGTTTTGGTCCCCAGTCTTGAAGAATACTCGAACGATCACCCATAGTATACGCAGGAGATTTTTTCAAATAAATATCTGGATTTACAGTAGCATAATCTGATGGTCCTGGTATCTGAAAATTCAAAATTTTAATTAATTTTGTTGAAAACATTGTTGGGAGTATATAATAAAGAGATCTTTCGTAATACGAATTAACATATTTGAAAGACAAATGATTAATATTTGATGATAAAATTATTTTTAAATAAGAATTTTACGTACTTTAGCAATAGAAAATGCGTGTCCTTTAATTCCAAATGTAAATTTAGGTGCATTTCCGTGAGAACTTAATGGCCAAAATTCTGGAACTCTTGGAACTAAATAATCAGCTGGACCTGAAAAATAAAGAATTTAATTATTATAATAAATTTATAAATTACATTTAAAATTCAATTATAAACATAATTCATAGATGCAACTACCATGGATAATTAGTTATTAATTAGATATGAATTAAAATTATTATAATAAATCTTTATTATTATCCTTTTATGTCTTGTAAATAGAAGGAATTTATAGTTTCTTTGAATCTCATTTTTAATCTAATTGCTAAATTGAATTTTAAAATAATTCTTGATTCGTTTTTATCCCTTATGTAATTTCTAGCATTATTTTTAAGTCCTCAGATTTACATAAAATTATTTATAAGAATGATTACTCGTAAAAAATGGGGTCATTTAACTATTTTAAAAACATTACTTATCTCATCTCTTTAATATATAAACATCCTGAGGTATAATTTTAATAAAAATTATAATTCATGACACAAAAAATATTTATCTCAAAGAATTTCATAAAATTACCCGTCCTATAGTTGGGGATTGGAAAAATATTAATTTCTTAAAACTATTTTATTAATATATTTTTATATACTGTACGTATTGAAAAAGTTAGAACTCGATTTATTCTATTAAAAGTTATAAAACAAATACAATTATTTTATTTTTACTCATACATATTTTTATTTCTACGAGTAAAAAAATTTTGTGATTATGAAGATTTTCTTCGTGCCACTCACTTAATATCTAACGAATAAATAGTCTGATTTTCCTGAAAATTTCTGAAAACATTTCCCCTTAATACACAAACCTCCCTACAAAGCACAGGAGTTGTATACACGCATAACAATGCATACAATCATACCCTCCCCCATACACGCACGAATACAAAGACACACAAATATACATACAGAAAAATCCCAACTTTTTGCATTTCTTGGCCCCGAGTCCAAAAATTTTTAAATCTTGGGGGGAGATCATTTTTAAACCGATCGTTTCTTTTCATGACAACGTACTGGCATTTGTAATTGTAATAAAAATTTTTATTTTTAATATATGTTAAGTTAAACACTTTTTAGTGAATGTTTCCTTTATATATTAAAAGAAGTCAGAATGTGTATGAAGTAATAGAATGTTCAATATAAAAAACTGGCGAGATGATAAAGGCATAAGTTAGAAACTAGACCCTTCAGTACTTAGTTTCGAGTCTAACTAATCTCAAATTTATGAGTGGATTGACTTGAATATGTCAGAAACACTCCTTCATTACTCAGTTACCTGCTATTGTGGATTAGAACGAATCTACAATGGCATGAAAAAAGACACTTTTATGCCCATTATAAAGTGTTATAAACAATAAAACTCGTACAAGTAACATTACTTTGACTCGTGAGTTATTTTATTTTGTATAAAAATTGAATTAGGAATAAAAGCTTTAAATACCTGGTGTTCTATCTTGACTGAAACCTTTCGTCTTCATTCCCATTGTATATTTAGGTGCTGATCTCCATACAGATTCAGTATACTTTTCTGGTCTATAATCTGATGGACCAGGGGTTACATACTTTTTAGATGCCGCTGGCCAACCAGAAATTGTATATGCATAATTGGCAGCTGGGCCCCATCTAGTCATATTTCTTAAATCATAAGCTGCTGGTCCGGGTGAGATAAATTCTGTCTTATATTTGTGTCTAAGAGAATGTAAAAGATTATTTTAAAATATGCAATTTAAAAAATATTGTTTTGTAAAATTTATATTATAAATATATATTATTTTATTTATATAATTATCTAATGTTTTTAGAAATAACGTAACTTCCAGTTTGCATCGGATGTTCGTATACAGTTAGTAATATCATAAATAGCTAATAATAAAAATCTTATATATAGAATTATATACATATATTTGCATGTATTACATATATGAAAAAATTTACCTGTTCGCCATAGTATAAGCAGGATTTCTTCTTCTTGTAAAATCATGACCAACGATACCTTAATTAAGAACAATTATATAAATAACTTAATATATAGATAGATATTAATATAAGAAGTAAATTATAATATATTATAGATGTAAAAAAAGATTCGTAGATTGGATGCTTTCCAGATATTGTTATCATTTTTTGTGATTTTTTAAAAATGTTTGTTCCTTAATTTTATGGGGTTAATTTAATATATTATTATTTAATATGTAATAAATTGATTTAACGAAATAGCAGAGGCCCAGTGGCCAAGTGGTACGGCGTTGGTCTCGTAAACCAAAGATCCAGGGTTCGAACCCCTGCTGGGCCTTTCCTCATTTTACTTTCTTACTGTCTGCAGTATGAAAGTATTTAAAAGCAGTTTGATTAAATGTACTTAATATAATAACTTTTTGCTTGATGAAAATGAGTATATTTAAAAAAAGTACTATGATTTATTCCATGTCTACCGAAGAAAAATTAAAAACAAATAATTCAAAGACTTGTAACTTTATTGGGCTGCAATATTCAACAATTGTAAACCTATAAATTCCCACTGGCGTCCATCTTGTCTGTCTGTCCTTTCTTAATCTCGAGAACAGAATTAGATAAATGAAAGTCGAGACCAGATAAGGAAATCTTAGGAGGCTCGATTAACGTGACTTCCGGTCTAAACCGAAAATCATGTTATTTCGATTCAAAAATTTTCTCCTGAACGGAGTTAGATAGATGACCGGCATGAACAGGAAAAGTATGATGTACAGGGGCAAAACACTACTAAAATTGAGAGCATTGTGACAAAAAATTGCATTACAGCATTGTGACGATGTCACAATAAATAATTGCTCGTTTTATTTCTTTACTTCATTTATGTTTTCATGTCTTTTATAGTAATGTTACAGTAGAATCGTGAAAAATCTGTAGCAACATAATGATACCTTGTAAATTGATATAATTTACATAAATTTTCTCACTTCAATAGATAACAAAATAGAAAAATTACTTGTGGCTAAAATTATATTTAAAAGTTTTGGTCAGTGAACTTACCGAGCGTAGGTGGCAACATATACTTTCCTGGACCAGGACTGTTAAATTCGGCCATAATTGGGGCTCTTCTCATTGTACTCTTTATTTCTGTTTGTTGTATATAATATCCCATTGGAGCGGGTTCACTATATTTTCGGATATTCTAAAACAAATATATTCATATAATTNAAATTACATAATTTATATTAATCAAAATATTTTTCTCTGATGATAGAAAATAAAAGAAGACATTATTAATAAATTTAATAATGTAATTTAGAATTTAACCTTAAGAAAATGTGGAAATCTCCCAATGGGACAATTCGTAACATCTTGGGAGGGACCGTCTTTCGAGAGGCTATCATATGTAAGAACATTCCGAGACTCGTCACTTGTTGGAAGAAGCCCATAATAATTGGCCGTCACGCTTACGGCGATCAGGTATGCGTTTAAGAAAATAGCAATAATTAAAATATTTTAAAATATAAATGAATAAATCATCTGCAATAAACAGTGTACTGTACAGTACATGGGGAACACTAATTCAAATTCGCCTGAACCTCCTGAAGTTTTAATGTACTATTGATTGTTGTTCTACTTCAGTGAAATTATACAGTTGAACTTAACCCTCCCATAATGAGTAAAAATGACAGCTTATATACTCAGTTTCTTTAATGTGCTGGTGTTTTGCATTGTATAAATAATTTCTCATTTAATTTGTTTTGTATTGTTGATATTATATTAGTTACACCATTCATATGGCAAATTTTTATTTCATACAGTTATACAATTGGATATACAATAAAGAGTTCTATNTTTTATATTAAATAGTGAATTTAAATTTATTTTAAAAATACATACATTTTATAAATAAAAATAAAATAAACAATCTTTCAAGGTTTACAGAAATATCTGCTTCATCCTTATATATTTCAGGCTTTCTTTTGCACTCGATGCATCATTCAAAAATAGTATTTAAAATTGTTTTAATTAAATTTTCCTTTAATAATAAACGTGTTTAACTTATACTTTCCTTTATAAGTTTCTAAACGGTAAAGCGATTTTAACAAACGTAATTCATAAAGTAAAATATATAAAACACAAAATAAGACAAATTTTCTGTAAATTACAAGATTCTACTATCTAATGCCGTGAATAAAACAATGGAAATTTTGTTAACGATCCAATTGGGAAAGATTTTGTAAATATTACTTTGCAGCTCGTGCCACCAATGGCCTGTAGTCAGCATCGATGTGGCTATCGTTTTTACAGCTGACGAAGCATATTCGTCGGCATCGGGCAATGATATGCTTCTCTTATGTAAAAATTTGCTATAATGAACTAATTTAGTGGCGATGAAAGAAAGAATGAGGCATTGAATAGTGACATCATTGTCACGACATTCATAATTGAGAGACAAAGAAAGATTAGTAACAAACGATTTAGAAGCGGAATAGACAGACATCAAAGGCAGAGGACTTAACCGTTGAACACTTGCGCACTTTAGATTTCCATTCTTTCCTTATTATTTCAGTACTTTTAAAAAATAAAATAAAGCAAATATTTCTCTATTTGTCGAGTTTTTTGTGTGTTGAATGAATATGTTAAAAATTGCGTAATAAGGAAAGATACAGAAATTCGAAGTTTTTAAAGGTAAAGAAGAAAGAGAGAATAATTTTGTGACTAATTCCTATACTTCTATATCAAATTTAATCCGAATTTAGCCCTCAATTTCCATAAAAATGTAATTATAATAATTTTTAAAAAATATTTAATTATTTAATTTATACAGTAGAGCAGTGTTTTTCAACCTTCTTGAATACGCGACCCCTTTACAAGTTAAAAAATTTTGGCGACCCCCCAGGGCCATATTAAAACTATATCAGTGATTTTAAAAACTACGTATTTAATTCTCTTTCTGTTGAAACCTAAATATCAATCGAGAATCTAATTGTACTGTAAAATAAACAGGCCCAGCCTTCTCAACGAGATTGTAAGTTTTTTGTTGTAGTGTTGTAGACCTACAAACACTTGTCTTTTTTTTTTTACCCGCGACCCCCCATGTAAAACTTTGCGACTCCTTTGCGGGTCGCGACCCACAGGTTGAAAAACATTGCAGTAGAGCATCTATTATCCGACTCAATTGGGGAACTCAGGTTGGTCGGATAACCGAAAAGAATGAAAAAAATGCATTATTAGTATAGTATATTAGTATATCGCTATTAACCAACTTAGCGTTGAATTTTCATCGATGTTAAGCCTAACAAAATTTTTTTTAAGAATAATAATCGTCGCTATTGTATCGTTAAAAATTATTTTATTGCTCACAAAATAAACAACCACTCATAATTAGAAAATTAAGTCTCGTTTAAATACTGGCCTCCCTTCAATGGTCGACCCAGTATTGCCAGCTAATACACGCAAAAATTTAACAAAAATAATATTAAAGTAGCCAAGACAGCCAAATATTGTAGTGCCATATCACTAGCGGACATTTTAAATTTGACGACTAGAACGGTCGGTTAACCGATGTGACTGTTAATCGGGGGTCGGATAATCGATGCTCTACTGTAATTGAATCTTTTTGTAATAGTTAATTTATGTTCAGCCTTAATGCTTTAACTAGATATCGGTATTTCTTTCTTTCTTTTTTTGTTTAAATGTCTTTAATTACTTCAGTTTTGTAAATAAATTATGTCTGACCTGAAGTTCGATCCCGCTTGAGATATGACATGTGACCTTTCTCTACCTCCCCAATCCTTCGACCTTTAACCAACAAATTTATTAGCATCGATCCCCTAATATCCAAACCTTTCTGCAAAATTTATAAATTTTCGACAAAATGCACAGGAGTTATTAAGCTTTAAAGTGGGTGAGAAAATCGTCACCCCTACACCCGCACGCACTAGCATCCATACATACAGAAAAAAAACTCATGAATTTTTTTGCATTTCTCGACGTTTGAAGGTCCCAAGTCTCAAAAATGTAAAAATCTTGGAGCGGTCATCTTTTGACCGATCGCCATACTTTCCCTATATTAGGCCTATATATAACAGCCAGGAAAGTAAAAAATAAATTGGATTAGATAGATGAATTAAGACCGATCAGCCAAGGAAGTGCCTTGCGAAAGGATTTTCTATGGAAAAAAAACGATCTCTATTTAGATGATAGACTAGTGAAGAAACAGAAAACTCCACGTGACCAGCCTACTGGAAAGATACGAACCCGCGACCAGTGTTTTTGTCCACCCATTGGTTTTATTTATTCGGCTACTGACGGGCTATTCTTAGAGAAACTTCGTAACATATGACTGAAAACTATTTACAGTCAAAATAAAAATTCCTAATTATTCAAACTAACTATTTAATTTTTTTTTTAAATTTCAGTTCTACTGAGTATATTTTCTGCGCTCTAATGTCTTGATGTCGCCCCCTGTCGTCTCCAATTTCGTAAAATTGCTTTTGAGAATGGGATTGAAATAAATAACTATTCAATTAATGATTAAAATAATTAATTAATTTCGTCTATTAATAAAGTTTTTATTCTATGGATTTTAATTAAATTAATTATTGAACGAAAAACTTAATTTCTAAAGAATTTATTATCAAGAATTTGCAATCAGAATTCAATTTTAATCTTCTCATTGGGCTGCAATTTGAAAAACATTGTAGACCTATAAATTCCTACTGTAGTCCGTCTGATCGCCCATCCGTCTTTCCTTACTATGGAGAACAGAGTTAGATAGAAGAAAGTAATTCGAGATCAGGTGTGGAAACTTTAGGGGCAGCAGACTCCGATTAATTGTCAGAACTTCTAATGAATTTGGAAGTCACGTTATTTCAATTTAAATATTTTCTCCTAAAAGGTGTTGTTAGATAGATGATTGGTCTCTCTATTATTAACAGGAAAAGAATGATGTACAGGGGCAAGCCACTACTAATTTGAGGTGGAGAGCATATATCTTAAATTAAATTAAAAATATGATTAAAAATTGCAATACGGCAACAATTGCTCGTCCTTTATTAAGTTTCCTCAGAAAGAAATTGAATAAAATATTTTTACTCTTTTTCAATTTAATTCTAGTAAAATCGATTTAAAATACTAATTTTTTTAAATAAATTTTTCACAGCTCAATATATATCGTATTTCTCCATTAATTGAAAAACATGAAGAATAGGAGCATGAAAAGAGGAGAAACGTTTGAATGAAAATGTTTAATTATGCGCAAAACTTAAATATTGGAATGGTTTATTAAATACCCGTTAAACTAACAGAATAAGGTTTAAAACTTTATAAGGTGTTGTTTCTTTTAACTGTTTAAATCTGAATAACCAGCAGTGGCGTAGCGTGGGTGACAGCCGCCCGGGGCAAAGGAAAATTTCGCCGTTCCCTTATTTAGGTATCTCGATTTAAAAGACTAAAATTCAGTTTCATCACAGAATAAGTAATGAAAAATTCCGTGCTAGTGTTGTCACCTTTTTAAAATCACTGACCCGGACGGCAGGTGAGGTTCGTTCGAACAGAAGTTCCTGACCCATGCGTAATGTCATTTTGCAATGCGAAGAATAATGTGCAGTGCATGCCGGTTCGAAACCAGGTACAGTTAGGGACTAGGGAGACTTGGGTAGAAGTAACGTAAGTAACCTAGATGACATAGCTCTATTGGATATTGAAGATGTGTATGAATACGAATCGTACAAGCAAAAAAAAAAAAAAAAAAAAAAAAAAAAAAAAAAAAAAAAAAAAAAAAAAAAAAAAAAAAAAAAAAAAAAAAAAAAAAAAAAAAAAAAAAAAAAAAAAAAAAAAAAAAAAAAAAAAAAAAAAAAAAAAAAAAAAAAAAAAAAAAAAAAAAAAAAAAAAAAAAAAAAAAAAAAAAAAAAAAAAAAAAAAAAAAAAAAAAAAAAAAAAAAAAAAAAAAAAAAAAAAAAAAAAAAAAAAAAAAAAAAAAAAAAAAAAAAAAAAAAAAAAAAAAAAAAAAAAAAAAAAAAAAAAAAAAAAAAAAAAAAAAAAAAAAAAAAAAAAAAAAAAAAAAAAAAAAAAAAAAAAAAAAAAAAAAAAAAAAAAAAAAAAAAAAAAAAAAAAAAAAAAAAAAAAAAAANATTGTGAAATTTTGCCGCCCCCTAAAAAGTGCCGCCCGGGGCGGGCCGCTCCTGCCGCCCCCACTACACTACGCTTCTGTGACAGAATACAACTTTTATACTATTTTGTTAATGACAACGTGTTTCTTCATCCACTTAATTCATAAATATTAACTGATTGTTATTTTAAGACCATACAAAAGCATTTGTTTAATTAATGTTCTTATGAAACCTCTACTCGAACCTCTAATAAAGGCTACCTGTAAAAGGCGGCCATTTTTTTTCAGGAACGTTGAGTAAAAAATACATAAAAATAACTCCAAACACTATTAACAAGGACAACTTTTATGTTCCGGCCAGTGATCGTTGTTCAGAGGTTTGACTGTATTTTAAGATATTATGTAATAAATTGATTTTCTGAACGCTTAAAAATGAAGAATTAAATAAATATACAGATTTAATTTTTTAATGACTGCTTTTAATGGCGATTTTAATGTAAAATAAATTTTTTCCAATATTAAATATTGGAATTTTTAATGTAATAATGAATGAAATCAGTCTAATTTTTCATGAATTTTTCTAAAATGAGAAGAAATATTAATGAATAAATTAATATTAAATCATAGAATTTATTTTCAATAAATTTACACATTTCGTTTTGAAAATCACCTAATTATTTTGGATCCAAATGATTTACAGTCACTACAAAAGGACTATGACGAATGCCAAAGGTGAATCGAGGAGCAGTTTTCTTGTGAATCCATACCTGTAAAATAATGTTAATAACGTTAAATAGTTTTCAGGTAATCGAAAATTTTATATAATTATAATAACTAACTAACCTTATTGACAGAATAATCTGCAGGACCCGGTTTTGGTCCCCAGTCTTGAAGAATACTCGAACGATCACCCATAGTATACGCAGGAGATTTTTTCAAATAAATATCTGGATTTACAGTAGCATAATCTGATGGTCCTGGTATCTGAAAATTCAAAATTTTAATTAATTTTGTTGAAAACATTGTTGGGAGTATATAATAAAGAGATCTTTCGTAATACGAATTAACATATTTGAAAGACAAATGATTAATATTTGATGATAAAATTATTTTTAAATAAGAATTTTACGTACTTTAGCAATAGAAAATGCGTGTCCTTTAATTCCAAATGTAAATTTAGGTGCATTTCCGTGAGAACTTAATGGCCAAAATTCTGGAACTCTTGGAACTAAATAATCAGCTGGACCTGAAAAATAAAGAATTTAATTATTATAATAAATTTATAAATTACATTTAAAATTCAATTATAAACATAATTCATAGATGCAACTACCATGGATAATTAGTTATTAATTAGATATGAATTAAAATTATTATAATAAATCTTTATTATTATCCTTTTATGTCTTGTAAATAGAAGGAATTTATAGTTTCTTTGAATCTCATTTTTAATCTAATTGCTAAATTGAATTTTAAAATAATTCTTGATTCGTTTTTATCCCTTATGTAATTTCTAGCATTATTTTTAAGTCCTCAGATTTACATAAAATTATTTATAAGAATGATTACTCGTAAAAAATGGGGTCATTTAACTATTTTAAAAACATTACTTATCTCATCTCTTTAATATATAAACATCCTGAGGTATAATTTTAATAAAAATTATAATTCATGACACAAAAAATATTTATCTCAAAGAATTTCATAAAATTACCCGTCCTATAGTTGGGGATTGGAAAAATATTAATTTCTTAAAACTATTTTATTAATATATTTTTATATACTGTACGTATTGAAAAAGTTAGAACTCGATTTATTCTATTAAAAGTTATAAAACAAATACAATTATTTTATTTTTACTCATACATATTTTTATTTCTACGAGTAAAAAAATTTTGTGATTATGAAGATTTTCTTCGTGCCACTCACTTAATATCTAACGAATAAATAGTCTGATTTTCCTGAAAATTTCTGAAAACATTTCCCCTTAATACACAAACCTCCCTACAAAATGTTCGAACGAAAGCACAGGAGTTGTATACACGCATAACAATGCATACAATCATACCCTCCCCCATACACGCACGAATACAAAGACACACAAATATACATACAGAAAAATCCCAACTTTTTGCATTTCTTGGCCCCGAGTCCAAAAATTTTTAAATCTTGGGGGGAGATCATTTTTAAACCGATCGTTTCTTTTCATGACAACGTACTGGCATTTGTAATTGTAATAAAAATTGTTATTTTTAATATATGTTAAGTTAAACACTTTTTAGTGAATGTTTCCTTTATATATTAAAAGAAGTCAGAATGTGTATGAAGTAATAGAATGTTCAATATAAAAAACTGGCGAGATGATAAAGGCATAAGTTAGAAACTAGACCCTTCAGTACTTAGTTTCGAGTCTAACTAATCTCAAATTTATGAGTGGATTGACTTGAATATGTCAGAAACACTCCTTCATTACTCAGTTACCTGCTATTGTGGATTAGAACGAATCTACAATGGCATGAAAAAAGACACTTTTATGCCCATTATAAAGTGTTATAAACAATAAAACTCGTACAAGTAACATTACTTTGACTCGTGAGTTATTTTATTTTGTATAAAAATTGAATTAGGAATAAAAGCTTTAAATACCTGGTGTTCTATCTTGACTGAAACCTTTCGTCTTCATTCCCATTGTATATTTAGGTGCTGATCTCCATACAGATTCAGTATACTTTTCTGGTCTATAATCTGATGGACCAGGGGTTACATACTTTTTAGATGCCGCTGGCCAACCAGAAATTGTATATGCATAATTGGCAGCTGGGCCCCATCTAGTCATATTTCTTAAATCATAAGCTGCTGGTCCGGGTGAGATAAATTCTGTCTTATATTTGTGTCTAAGAGAATGTAAAAGATTATTTTAAAATATGCAATTTAAAAAATATTGTTTTGTAAAATTTATATTATAAATATATATTATTTTATTTATATAATTATCTAATGTTTTTAGAAATAACGTAACTTCCAGTTTGCATCGGATGTTCGTATACAGTTAGTAATATCATAAATAGCTAATAATAAAAATCTTATATATAGAATTATATACATATATTTGCATGTATTACATATATGAAAAAATTTACCTGTTCGCCATAGTATAAGCAGGATTTCTTCTTCTTGTAAAATCATGACCAACGATACCTTAATTAAGAACAATTATATAAATAACTTAATATATAGATAGATATTAATATAAGAAGTAAATTATAATATATTATAGATGTAAAAAAAGATTCGTAGATTGGATGCTTTCCAGATATTGTTATCATTTTTTGTGATTTTTTAAAAATGTTTGTTCCTTAATTTTATGGGGTTAATTTAATATATTATTATTTAATATGTAATAAATTGATTTAACGAAATAGCAGAGGCCCAGTGGCCAAGTGGTACGGCGTTGGTCTCGTAAACCAAAGATCCAGGGTTCGAACCCCTGCTGGGCCTTTCCTCATTTTACTTTCTTACTGTCTGCAGTATGAAAGTATTTAAAAGCAGTTTGATTAAATGTACTTAATATAATAACTTTTTGCTTGATGAAAATGAGTATATTTAAAAAAAGTACTATGATTTATTCCATGTCTACCGAAGAAAAATTAAAAACAAATAATTCAAAGACTTGTAACTTTATTGGGCTGCAATATTCAACAATTGTAAACCTATAAATTCCCACTGGCGTCCATCTTGTCTGTCTGTCCTTTCTTAATCTCGAGAACAGAATTAGATAAATGAAAGTCGAGACCAGATAAGGAAATCTTAGGAGGCTCGATTAACGTGACTTCCGGTCTAAACCGAAAATCATGTTATTTCGATTCAAAAATTTTCTCCTGAACGGAGTTAGATAGATGACCGGCATGAACAGGAAAAGTATGATGTACAGGGGCAAAACACTACTAAAATTGAGAGCATTGTGACAAAAAATTGCATTACAGCATTGTGACGATGTCACAATAAATAATTGCTCGTTTTATTTCTTTACTTCATTTATGTTTTCATGTCTTTTATAGTAATGTTACAGTAGAATCGTGAAAAATCTGTAGCAACATAATGATACCTTGTAAATTGATATAATTTACATAAATTTTCTCACTTCAATAGATAACAAAATAGAAAAATTACTTGTGGCTAAAATTATATTTAAAAGTTTTGGTCAGTGAACTTACCGAGCGTAGGTGGCAACATATACTTTCCTGGACCAGGACTGTTAAATTCGGCCATAATTGGGGCTCTTCTCATTGTACTCTTTATTTCTGTTTGTTGTATATAATATCCCATTGGAGCGGGTTCACTATATTTTCGGATATTCTAAAACAAATATATTCATATAATTAAAATATTTTAAAATATAAATGAATAAATCATCTGCAATAAACAGTGTACTGTACAGTACATGGGGAACACTAATTCAAATTCGCCTGAACCTCCTGAAGTTTTAATGTACTATTGATTGTTGTTCTACTTCAGTGAAATTATACAGTTGAACTTAACCCTCCCATAATGAGTAAAAATGACAGCTTATATACTCAGTTTCTTTAATGTGCTGGTGTTTTGCATTGTATAAATAATTTCTCATTTAATTTGTTTTGTATTGTTGATATTATATTAGTTACACCATTCATATGGCAAATTTTTATTTCATACAGTTATACAATTGGATATACAATAAAGAGTTCTATACCGATTTGTTTCTAGTATTTTATTCTATTATTCTAATTTTTATAAATTCCTCCAATGATAATGACTATAAACAATTAATTTTCAATAGAATTCGATTGAAATTTTTAATATTTCATATAGTGTTTTATCCACGGCATTTTATTTGTATTTTGTTATCTATATTTTTATAAATAAATCTCCATTAATATGCATTGTATGAATAAGCACGAATTAATTTATTTCTTTTCATTTGCATATTTATACAGTCGATCCCCTATAACACTGTTGATAATTCCGTTTTATATGAATTTCATGTTGTACGAGTCACTTAGATTTTACAAATACGTGAGCCGTTCACAGCCCGGCACACGTATTTGTAAAATCTAAGTGACTCGTACAACATGGAATTCATATAAACTCTTAAACTTATTACTTTCCTATTTATTCCTACTTGTTTCAATGTCATTCTGAAGAGATACACTATTAACTCAAACAGGAAAATTTTAATAACTACAGTAAATTTTATTTAAATTTTTTAATAAGTTATTATAAAGCGTAATTTTGAGAGTAGAAATGAATTTTATAAAAAAATTGTAAATGACGAGTAAAATCTTCATTAAGTCCGACCCCACTCGAGATACGACATATGACCCTTTCTATCTCTTCATTCCCTTGACCTTTAAACACCAAAATTTAATAGCATTAATGCCCCTAATAGGCAAACTTAATTGTAAAATTTTAGATATTTTCGACAAGAGGCTCAGAAGTTACTAAGCTTCAAACTGGGTGAACAAAATCGTGCCACCCACCCGTACGCACACACACACATACATACACACTAACACCGTGCATACATAAAAGAAGCCCGAAATTTTTTTGCACATCTCGACGTTTCAAGGTCTCCAGAGTCGAAAAATGTAAAATTTTTTGGGAGTTCAGTTTTTGACCGATCGCCAGCCATACTTTCCCTCTGTTATATATAACAATTAAGAAAGTAAAATGAAATATTAAATTTTAGAATTTTGTTTTGCATACAAAAATAGGCTCAATATTTTTAATGAAAAAAGTAAAAGAAATTCGTTTTAAACTTTACTTTTATCAATTATTTGTTGTAATTTTATGTAGAATGGAAAATATTTCATTTTATTTTAAGCTTTTGATAAGAAGCTTTCAGATTTATAAAAATTAATGAATAACATTGTCTTATATTACAGAAACATTCTAATACATTGTAATTTATTATTAGAATCTGTATTAGAAATCATCCATAAATTACTAAAAACTATTTTTATACTTTTCAACAACTAACCTATCTTCTGTAATTCTCGGTAAAGCAATCATACGTGATTTTCCCAAAATTAGATGATGCATATTTTATATAAACCCCCTTAACTGTACTAAGGAATAATACATATCATCTATTAGACTTACACCGTCGGCCATATTGATGTTGAAATAATTTTCTTCTTTTGTAGAATTATCCCGAAGTGAACCCGAATTTACTTTATGGCAAACAATAAAATGTTATAATTATTATGTGTTTATATTGTTATTTAGCGAAACAATGCAATACGTTACTAATACAAATTGAGATTTATTGAGAGGAAAAACAAAGCGACATACTCATTAAAAAAAACAAATGTACATAATTTATGTAGAAATAAAATGAGTATAAGTTACATGCATTTTAAAATATAGAATATTTCATTGCATAAATACAAGTTTACTTATGCTATACACCAGACTCTTGCTAATCCGGAGTTATCCGGCATACCCCAACAAAAATATCTTTCTCTTATTTGTGTTTATTATTTTTTTTAAATGTATATAGTAATAAAAACTTGCAATTACTTTATCCCTGTGCATAATTTAACAATAAGCTTAAAAAAGAATCAGTACGAAAGGGCGACAGGCCATGCCGTTCATTTACTTTACTCCTATAAACTCAGTAATCTGGCATTCCTCTGTGCAAAGAATGGCCGGATTAGCAACATGCTACTGTAATTTCAAAAGTTTTTATAGGTTTTGGTATAAAATAATTAATATTTGGTTATAATAAACTAAGGAATTATAGTGTTATGAATTAATCCGAATTTCGGCGGTGAAAACGGCATATAGTCGAACGGCCACTGACAGGAACATAAAAAAAATGGCCGTTCTTCGGAGGTGACCATTATAAGAAATTGGACTTTAATTTAATATGATTTTAACAAAAATTTAGTAGTTCTTTTATATTTTAAAATCAATTAATAATATGTGAGTAAATTAAATTTGATTTATATATTATTTAAACACTGTAACACTTATTTTATATTTGTAAAATATATATTTTAATTTTTCGAATTAAATTATAAGTAATACATAAAATAAAATAATAATAAAAAAATTATAAAAACATTTTTATAAGTTTATTTATAAATATGTATAATATTCAAATAATATCCCAAAAACAATTAAGACAATAAATGATGGAGTAGCATGAATGTGAGTACCTGTAAAGATAAATATTTTTATAAATTAATTAAATTTTTCATTTAGAATAAAAAATTAAATTTCTAAAATTAATTTTAACAATTAATTTAGTAGATAAAAACATATTGTAACAAATGAGGAAAATATATAAAGCGCAAAATGTTGAAGGAATTTAGTGTTAAATAAATGTATAGATATCTCACTAGAGATAAAAGTTAATACACATTTTATTCAAGTTTTTTCCACTTTGTTATATTGAGTTTATATTTAAATTTGTTCGGTTTTAGTAAAGGAAATAAACACTTCATTGTAAGGTTGGTTCGAATCCAAACGTTTTTGGAATCCGAAAACAAATCCCAAAAAGCCTACGAATCTCTCGAATCTTTAATACACGTGTGTTATTTGTAGCTTTGAGACGTATAATATTAACTGCAAGAGATATTAAAAGTTTAGCAGCATAGAATGTCAGTTAGCAAGTCCGTTACAGGTGCCAATATGAAATGCGACGATCGTTCTTCTACTTTGAACTTTATATCGTCCATAAGAAAACAATACAAAACACGATCTGAGATCGTCACATGATAACAAGAAACATTTTAAATAAAAGCCTCTTTTAATAAAATATTCCAGATTTATTTATAAAGAAAAATCGTAAATCTTCAGTAAACAATTCATAATTGTAAGTACATATCTTTTAAAAAAAAATCTAGCAACGAGTTGCGTAAGTTTCCCGGCTGTTTTCAGATTTTATTACAGAAACATAGATGTTAGGTGTTATAAACGTGATAAAAACCCTGAAAACTTTACGTGGCAGTCCGTTGGCGAGGATTGAACCCACGACCAACTATCCCATAATAAAAGATAAATTCATGCATTGAAACAAAACTATGGATATTTCACTCAAAATTAACCTATATTATAATCTTTTAAAATAAATGTAAAACAATGTTTTGTGTACATGTGAATGTCTTAAATCCAAAAATAACGTCTACATTTTAATATATTGAAAATTTTAATAAATAACAATATAAATACATTTACCTCTATCGTTGGATGGATCTTTGCAATGTTTACTCATACAGGACGCTGCTAAACGAACACCTAAAAATAGTCATATTTTTTTATAAAATATATTCAATAAATTAGATTTTTGTATAATTTTAAATAAGCAAAATTAAATGATTTTTGAATTTCATAATTAATTTCAACAATAAAATTTTAATTTTCATTAATTTTTATTAAATAAATTTAAGAAGAAAATAATCTGGAAGGAATAAAAAATGCTTCACCATGACATTTTCCCGAGCAATCTTCTTTCGATTCAAAATTATTTTCATTTCCTTCACATCCTCCATATTTGAATTCCTCGCAAGTCCGATTAACAGAATCGTAATAAAAGCGAGTTACAAATATTTTACAAGGACCAACAGCAACGGGAAGCTGGCAAATTGCTATAAAATTGAAAAATTAATTCGTTATCATATATATATATATTTTTTTTTCTTATTGAAAATATTCTAATAATTAGAGAATTATAAGACAGTTTACTTATAACTTTAGTGTAGACCTTCATTTCTAAATTTCCAATTTGATCCAGACTATCATAATTTATAATGTTGGGGGCATAGTTCTTCATGTTGGCTGTGCTCAACATGAGTGAGGGATGCAGAATTATGTCCCTATAATAATTAATTGCGGGTCAGGCCCACTGTATAGTATACAATGTGCTAGTGCTTCCCATCAATCAATCAATCAGAGGCGAGAAAGACGTTAGTCTGTCGCTCCGGATCAGGAATCATGATGATTTCTGATCGTCATGATTGTTCCATTCATAAAAATTCTTAATTTCCTTAATTTTAATACTACGAATAGATTATTGCTTTATTCTTAGTTAGTTAATTAAATTATTAATGATTATTTCAAACCATTAATTAAGTTGTAATATAATTATAATTTAGTACTGGGTATTTATAAATTTAATTATTTCTACTGTATTAAAATAATAAATAAAAAATAACATTATACAAATNATCTCCTAAAATGGAAAATTCCTAGAATCAACTCTTTGGGAGTTGGCAAGCTTAATAGCAACAGTACTTCCTAATATAATACTTACTTTGAAATGCAATGACATTATCATTTGAATTAAAGACATATAAGTCTTGATGCATATCTGTTATCTTTTTCTCTTCAAAGTTTGTTTAATACTTAACATTAAAACATAGCTATATGTTAATGACTAAAGGTTGGATTTGTATGCATGTCTTTTGTCTTAAATGCTATAATGTTGATCTCAATATAAACATTGAGTCCAAATAGATCAAATTAAGGTTGTCTGATAATGTATATTTTACAGATTTGACCATTTTCTAGACTAAATAAATGTTGTATGAACTTTATAGCTTGTTTCATGATTGCAATTATTTTTTCAAATTATCTCTAGGATGTTTCTGCTATATATGCAACAATATGTGAGAAATATTATCTCACCATCCAATTACAAATGAGCACACAAAAGTGAAATATTTTAAATTTGAATAATCTAACTTGCATTCTTTTAAAATCTCACAAACATACAGATTTGACATTGCAAATCTCTCATTTTTCAAACTCAAAATCCTTTGAAATAATTGGATTAAAATGATTGTAAATATTATATTTATTAATTTAATAAAGTTTTAGATTTAAGTCTTTCAAAAAATTGTATAAATATATTATTTAATTAAATATAATTATTATGTAAACAAATTATTAAGAAAAATAATCATTTTAAATATGTTTTTTTAACATGAAAGAAAGAATATGTATCATGTCCTCAAATCTTGCAATTCAAATGTCATCCTCTTCTAATTAAGGTAAAAGGTTTAAACTTTGTGAATTATACCCAAGTCAGATGACAATGCATTTTAATGACGTTCTCAAGATAGCCCCACCCCATCATCCTCCCCACTCAAAACTTTATAAACAACAAAATGTAGAATGTAATCATGACGTGCGTGTGTAAATGCACTAAAGTGATGTAATGGTGGAGATCGGGCACCCGTATCATATACTTTAAATCCCTACAGTATATGACCCGTCATCCCCATCCCAATCCCTTTACCATCCTCAATCTAAACTTCATAAAAGCGCGGGGCGCTCATGTTTAGAAATAATCTTAGTTACACTTTCTATCAATTTTTATAGGTTTCACACGAGCTCCCCACGCCTTCATTTTTGACCGCATAATACCAAGAATAGTGTGAAAACTGAAAATTAATATATATATATTTGCTCGTCAGCTCCCGAGGAGTCGATACAAGCCCTCCTTGAAAAGCCGTGAAGAGTTGCATTATGTCATGCTACAGTAAATAGTGGAACTTGTTTGATACGCAGTTTATAAGCGGCATGCTTGATACTGGTATGAAGATAATTCAACTCCGATTCAGAATTACATTACAAATAAAATAATAAACTTCTCTGAAAAATATCAGGAATTTTTGACAAAACACACAAAAGTTATTATGCTTCAAGGAGGGTTAATTAACAAAGTCGTGCCTCTTCCCATCACAAGGAATACATACATACAGAAAAAAGCCACAAAATCTTTGCATTTCTTGACGGTTTAAGATCCTTAAGTCTAAATACAAAAATCTTGGTGGTCATTTTTTGACCGATCGCTTTACTTTACCTATGTTATATATAGCAGAGCTGAAAAATAAAAACGAGTAAATAAATTATAAGACAACGAGCGATTATTTGTTTTAATGCGCATAATCATATCCACACTGAAAGACAAAAAAGCAAATTTGGCACGGTAGCTTGTACATAAGGGACATTAATGCTATTAGATTTTTCTGGTTATAGTTCGAAAAAGGTGCGGAGATAGAAGGGGTGTCGTGTGTCATATCTCAACAAGGATGGGACCTAATTAAGATTTTACTCATTATTAACATTTACAATTTTTTTTTCTTTAGAAAAATCATCTTTAACCTGAAAAGTAAACGTTTGTCATTTCATAATAATTAATGTAAAAAATTTTATGATGAAAATACATAACATGACGCCACATACAATTTATTTATTAATATTATGATGAATAATATAAAAGTTATTTTTTAAATAAAATCTCATAACAGCTGAAAAAGTTACGCAACTCGTTGGCATTCTTCATATATCAGCGCATGTGGAAAGTCATTTTTATTGGGCTACTATTAAAAAAACGACAATTTATTATCAACAAATTTTATTTTTATAAGATTTTCAATACTCTAAACTAAATTTCTATATAGTTTCTATCTTTATATGATAAGTGGGCATCAGTTTTTGTATCTCTCTCGTAGAATGAATTAATTAATATTAACTACGAATGTCGAATATTTGAAACTATTTTACAGTTTCTCTCTCTATGACAGTCTGTTTACGGCAAAGACACTTTATTATACCCATTTTTGGGAAAAAATGTTTTTAGATTTTGGTCATTTTTCCAAAAAGAGATAAAAGGTTATGCAAGAACGCGAGCAAAACATATTTCAAATAAGAATGTTATTTGTAAAGTTTTTATATTATAAGCAATAAGTAAATTCGCAAGGAATAAAGTAATTGTTAATTTTGTACAATATAGTGCTTAAAATGTAATAAATATGTTGTCCCGTTAAAAAATAAGGAACTAGCATAACAAAAAGAAATGTCATTGCTTATAATTTAAGTACAATGTTGTATAGGTAAATTATATGGCCAGAAACAGCATAAGTTATTTAAATATTTTATAATTATTTAGTTTTTAAAGCTGTTAACTTTGTTTAATTTTTCTGAGTTGTTATTTTACATACATAAAGTTATATAGTTTTGTTATAAAAGCCTGTTCTCCTTAAAAACAAACGCAGTAACTTTTTTACACACAAGCTGACCTATACTTAAACNAAACATGCACCCATTTGTAACTATCACCATTTTCAACTCCGGTATTTATATTTATTCTATAACCACAAAGCTTTTCTTTCATATGTAACGCGCCATAATTACGTGTACACTCTTTCTTTTTGCATACCGCACATGTATCCACCTATTTATATTACTGCGTTGTTCGCGCTGACGATTTCTCTCATCTTCACCATCCTTCCTATCACACTTCTACCCCCTTATCCATTACTCCTTCTCCCTTTTTCTTTTCACCCAGGCGATACCCCTGAGTAGTCCTGGTCTTCCGCCCCTTTCATTAAAAAAATAAAAAAAATACTCTAAACTAAATTTCTACATAGTTTCTATCTTTATATGATAAGCGGGGCATCAGTTTTTGTATCTCTTTCTCGTAGAATGAATTAATTAATATTAACTACGAATGTCGAATATTTGAAACTATTTTACAGTTTCTCTCTCTATGACAGTCTGTTTACGGCAAAGACACTTTATTATACCCATTTTTGGGAAAAAATGTTTTTAGATTTTGGTCATTTTTCCAAAAAGAGATAAAAGGTTATGCAAGAACGCGAGCAAAACATATTTCAAATAAGAATGTTATTTGTAAAGTTTTTATATTATAAGCAATAAGTAAATTCGCAAGGAATAAAATAATTGTTAATTTTGTACAATATAGTGCTTAAAATGTAATAAATATGTTGTCCCGTTAAAAAATAAGGAACTAGCATAACAAAAAGAAATGTCATTGCTTATAATTTAAGTACAATGTTGTATAATCTGATAGGTAAATCATATGGCCAGAAACAGCATAAGTTATTTAAATATTTTATAATTATTTAGTTTTTAAAGCTGTTAACTTTGTTTAATTTTTCTGAGTTGTTATTTTACATACATAAAGTTATATAGTTTTGTTATAAAAGCCTGTTCTCCTTAAAAACAAACGCAGTAACTTTTTTACACACAAGCTGACCTATACTTAAACAAAAGATCTGAATTGTCTAAATAGGAATCTTTCCTTGACAAATGTGCAGGAAGCAGCTTTAAACACGTTAAAAATTTCTTCTCATTTTTAATAGGTATGGCATTTTAAAACAACCCGTTTTTTTTTCGTTTTACGTAGGGAATAAGGGGGCGTCAAATGCATGTCTTGCCCGGGCGGCATAAACCTTAACGCCGGTCCTGTGCCCTACTGCTCCTTTAGCGTCATCATCATTGAGGAAGAGCTGCCAGCAAAGAAGTTCTTCAGATGTACAGTACAAACAGATAAAAATCAATTGACGATTATTCTGGGATGCAGGAAGATGTTCCACTTGTTTCTAACTAAATGACGTGGCGAAGGCTTCAGCTTGAGCAAAAATGTGTGACTGAGCATTCTTTTACACATTTCCTTACCATTCCATTATTCATGGCAATTCGACCTCATAAATCTGATAATGAAGTTGGTGTGTTTCGCATTTCTTGTTTCAAAGTAAATCGTGTTTCAAAGTAACCAATCATCTTGGACATGTTAAGGAACAAAAATATACATAAATCAATTCTAATACTTTTGTAATGGCATCTATGACTTTCCGATAAATAAGAAATCAGCGTGAATGCAGTAAAATCACATGCAGTAGATATATTTGTGAACGGTACAGTACTTGCTTTCTGAATAAGCTGATATTTCGAATCGCTTTAAGCACAATCTTTAATTAATATAGGCCTCGTTCTACTCTTATATTATACAAAATCATAATAATATCAGAAAATTACCTTCGCATTTTCTCTGACATTCAGAAAGAGTGTAGAAATTGTTTTTATTTCCCATGCATCCAGTAAATGTAAATTCTTGACACGATTTTGTCGTCGTATCATAATAATATCGTTTAATATTTTCAGAACAATGTCCGGGATCTACAGGTTCTTCGCATACATCTAATTTTAAAAATAAATTTTCAAGATTTAGGCAATTATTTTAATAAAATAGATTTTGTAACATAATTTTAAAACAATTTGATATTACCGAGACATCTTTTTTTGCAATTCTCTTCACTTATAAAATTATTTTCATTTCCTTCGCAACCACTGTAAGGAAAACTATTGCATAACATAGTATCGTGATCAAAATAAAAATTTTTTATTGTATTTTTACAAATTCCTTGTTTCTTCGGAAGTTCACAAATATCTGTAAATCAAATCAGTTATTTATTTTCATCAATTATAATTTACAATTTTAAATGATAAACACTCCAATTTATTCTAATATGTGCACTATCACGCTTATAAAAATGAATTAGTTTATTTAGAATAATTTTAAAATTTTAATCATGATATAATATTTAATTGTAAATAAGCTATATAATTTAATTAATTTTATTAAAAACATCACTAAAATTTACGGCATTTTATTTCCTATTAAAATAGAAATATAAGGTTTTATATTTTTGTTTTACTTGTTAATATTGACAACCATAATAAAAGATATTTCTACTGTATTCTTAGTCAATTTATAAATGAAAAGTAATCATTTAAATCCTTTTATATTATATTTTTTGTTTTTTTTAAGGATTTGCTTTCTAACGTATTCGTTTTGCAAGATATTTGTAAAAGGTTATATTGTGAGGACCCAGAATCGAATCGAATTGAGCGACCAAGGAATTTCTGGTCTCTAACCATTCGAAAAACTCATTGTGGATCTGGTCGAATCCGCAATGGGTATTAATAAAAGGCCCTCTTAGTGTCCACAAGATGAAAATAAACAGAAAAGGGGAATGTAAAATTTTGAGTTCTTATTATAGTGTTAAATCATAATTTTACCTCCACAAAAATCGATACATTTTTCTAATGTTTTAAAACGGTTCAAGTTTCCTTCACATCCACTGTAACTAAAGGCTTCACATTTTCCTTTATGACTATTAAAATAATACATGAGTTCATTTCCGTGACACAATCCGCTATCTTTTGGTAAGACGCAAATATCTGAAAAAAATTTATATTAATATATATGTTATAAAAGATTTTAAATACTTAATTGTAATAAATTGGCGATAGACAAAATAAATAAAAAAAAAACAATTTTTTAAAGTTCGATTTTCTTCTTTGTTTATAAATTTTACAAAGTTTAAACTGTTTTATACTGATAAGAGTTTGTGAGCTGCATAAATCAGTAATTTTGAACTGTAGAGTTTTTATGCAATCGTGTCCAAAAGCTAAGCATAATAATTAATTTGGCCTATATCGCAGAAATTACATATCACAGCAGCATGACGTATCATACAATCAGTATACTGTATTCTTTATGCAACAAAACAATTGTAAAGCAAAAATGCTATCTAAATTACGTTAAACGAAAAAAACAAGATAAAATACTAAACATTATCGTAAATTTTTCACACGGAAAATAATGGCATATGGTTTCCTCTTGCATGCAATCGCTCTATTCAACGATTGCTTATATATTCAATACAATGTAATATTGTTTATCACCTCTGTAGGGAGTAAATTCTATTCTTGACAAGTGCATCTTAAAGCTTCTAGAGTATTTATGGTAAAGGTTATTTGGATGTAACTCGCCTCCCTAGAGCATTCCATACATTTTATATGGGATTTAAGTCCATAGATTTTGTGGCCATTCTATGTCACAAATATCTTTATTTTCAAAAAGTCATTAATGAATGCAGCGGTAGGTAGGCAGGCACTATCGTCCACGAAAATGAAATCTGCATCTTCAGCACCTCGGAAAAGCTTCACACGGGTTCCAAAATCTCGTCTCTGTACTTCCTTGCAGTAAAGGCAATTCTTGTAAACCGTACAGCCATTAAGAATAAAGATATCTCAGACAAAGATACTACCATCTGTAAACTGTTCACTTCATTATGTTAGATTGTACTTGAACTCCCGAACATTTCTTAAAACTCAATCATACATTTTCCGGTTATTTTGTAAGTTGTAGTCATAGGCATATATCCTATTACAATTGCTTATTCACTTTTAAAAAGTTACATTATAAGTATACCTTTACAATTAAAACTAGATTAAAATTTTTCATCCTTACGTTGAACATTTAATGATTATGAAATACTCTTACCTTGATTAGCGCAATTACATATAAGTTCATTTGGATGCGTTATAATTCTGCATCTTCCTGGACAATCTCCCGGATTTAATACACGAAATTCATGGATGTTTCTATGTGGAACTTCTAAAATTATAAAAATTTAACCGTGTAATAAAATTATATAGTTATATTAGTATTTATATTTACTGAAATTATAAATAAATGTTTATATCTGAAAATATGCTACATACCAGGTGCTCGAAAAACATCAGGAATACATATGCAGGAAAAACATCCTGGGGAAGTGGACTGTAGAGGACAATCGGGAGTACAATCAGCAGGCGATTGAATACAATTATTGTCTTTCCTCGAAGGACCAGGAGGTTCTGTTTAAAATATATTCGTATAACTAGATATATTTGTAAAATTAATAATAAAATTTAAAATAAACTAACCTATAACTACGCTGTCACAATCACATTTAATACAGCCATCAACTTCACGACAACATGGTGGACAGTTTAAAGCGCATTCTGCTGTTTCCGGACATTGTGTGTTCCTACGTAAATCTAATTAAAAGTGACATCGATATTTAAATTTTATTTATTATTTATAGACGTATGAAAATTTTCATCCTTACTTTGACATTTCTTTTGACATTCGTGTAAAACTAGGAAATTATTATCGTTTCCACCGCAACCACTGTATCGAAAAACAGAACATTTATCGGATTTCCAGTCATAATAGTATCTTTGAAAGTTTCCTCTACAGTATCCTGCATCCGGATTTTCATAGCAGAAATCAGGACCTTTTTAATTATAGAATCTTTATTAATAAATTATAAAAACTCATTTTATTAAATATTTCATACTTCAAAATAAATTACATTTTAAAGTATTTAACTTAATTATTTAAAATTGTTTTTAAATAATTAAGTATACTTGAAGAAGAATTTAAAAGAAATTTTATGATGCAATATGGAGTAGAAGAGATAAATATCAGAATTATAATGCATTCTGATATTCATTTATACGATAAATCTCCGTAAACATTTATTTATTTTATACTTAACAGTTAGTTCTTATTTGTAAATACATTTTTATTGAATAAATAATATATTTACCTGGAATATCTTCTTCATCTGTTCTGAAATCATCATCAAACCAGCAATTCACTAAAAAACCAAAAGTCTTTAAATTATAATTAATATTAATATAAATATGAAAATCATTAGAAAGTATAAAAATTAAGAATATATATAAGAAAATTTAGAAAAATCACCTTCAGAATGTCTATGCTGAAGAGTTCTTGGATCAATGCAAGAATTTTTTACAGCCATTAACGCTGACTGTAATGCTTTCGAATTTAATGTTTTACTGCGTAAAATAATAACTCCATAAACTGCTGCTGGATGACAACTCTCTGTTTGAGGAATAGTATAAAGACAGGAGTACAAAACTGCTATGTTCTCGTAATCGGTATAAACAACCACCATTTTCTCTAAAGAAAAACTTTTTTTTTCAATTTTTATCTATAAATTCCAAACTAATCATAATCAAATATACATTATTAGAATAATATAGGCCTATATTTTTTGATCATAGGCCCTGCAAATGTAAGACTTTGTCCAATTTATACTATATTAATAAATGAATTTATATTTTAAATTGAAAATCATTCACGTCATGAAGTATAATAAAAATTCAAGACATTTCTATTCTCAACTGAATTTTCTCCCTTTTCCTCTCTTATAAAATCTTTCTTAATAGTGTTTAACATAACAATGTTAAAAATTTTCTGGCAATTGAAAATTTATAAAGGTTTAAGATTTATTCATATGTTAATTTGAAATTCATTATTCGTTTGAAAATTTTTTCCAATATATGATCATTTGTTATGGGCCCATTGGTGGTTAAGTAGATAAAACTACTGGCTGTTCACGTGGGGTCTTTAAAGTTTTTTACAAATAAATAGAAGCCGGTTTACCCATAGATAATCGTCGCGAGAGACACCCTATTTGCAGACCCTCCAAGATTTTTGTGCTGTATTTCACCCACCCAATCCATTTGTTAAGGAAATTTTCTGGATAAAAAGTATAAATTCTGATTTATCATTTGTTATTTATCTGCATAGTGGCAAGTAGAACATAAATACTATAAATCATTCTCAATTTTTGTTTGCATGCGTTGCAAAACGTAACTCTAATATGGCTCGCAAATATCAAAAGTCTGTATTGTAGCATAAGGACCCTCAACCTGGTCGCTAGCCAAGTCAGAGGATTATCCCATTTATTTGGGAGTCTATAAATTAATAGAGGTGATTTTATGGTCAATCTATAAATTAATTTTTATTATATTTAAACATAATAATTATAATTATATTCTGATTTATGTTTAATTTAAAAAAAATATATTATTAGCACCTATTGATTTTTATATATCCTGTTTGCAATTTATTATTATTAAGTATCAAACGGTCGACTGACTTAATTTGATTTTATAAAATGTTGATAATGCTTAGTTCAGAAAATTAACTTCAGAATCGTTTCTTATAGCAGAAGTTTACATAAGGTATCAAAGTTATGAATAGGGACATCCTGATACTGCCGATACCGATATCGTATCGACACTTTCCTTCTATACCGAGTACTTTTTGTACTCGGTACTTTTGGCCCGATACCGGTATCGATACTTTTCTTCGGGTATTGGACTAAGTATCGTTGCATTTTTCACAAACAGGTAAGGTCTGGCCGAAACTAGATTTTGAAGCCGAATTAGAAACCGAAATGGAATTTTACACTATTTTCGGTTAAGCTAAGTTAAACCTATATAAAACATAATGGCCAAAAATCAATAAATGCATTACGTCAAACTTTATTTCCAGAATCTATATATGTATAGAGTTCTAATTACTACTTACATATAAATATTTTGTTAAACATTGAGAATTACTTTCGTTTGTTAATCGACTTGGACCCTCAGTGATGTTTAAAACGAGATATAATTTGTATATACTTGTTCGCACTGACATTTGTAAAATTTGAATACAATGAACTTCAAATGAAAGACACCGTTTTACCTCTTCACTAACGATTTCTTATCCACCCCTATCCTATGTATAGTAGTACACACAGAGCCCATTAGTATAATTGTAGATCTGTAATATTTCTTAATCAGTTTTTAGATAATAATATCCTAATTACCTAATTAATTTATCCAGAAATATAAATATAAACAATCAAACATCGATATAACGTCATCGTTCGTTCGCTCCCGAAATTGGCACTAGTTTAATTTTGCGACAAACCGAAGTATCTTAAACAATAAAGTCTACAGAAGTTTGTAGTTAGAGTTTGAAATTGCTTTGACTGTATTTACTTTATTGTTTAATTTACTTTTAAATGTAATCTATTGTACTTTACTTATTTTTGTATATTTAATGTAATCCCCTTTTTTACATGAAACAATCCTATTAATTCGAATAAATCATTAGCGAGTTAACGATAATTTATACAGGATTATAATAAATACCTGTAGGACTAATCAAAAATCTTGCCAAAACTGTTTATTTCATTTAAAAATTTTTAAATTTAATTCCAGAATGGAAACACTATTCTGACAAAGAAAACAATTACCCATATCGATAAATTAAATACTGTATTATGTGATTTTATTGCTCAGTAACTATCTTAAAAAGCTTATCTTTAAATATTAAACTTTCTATTTATCTGCAAAAAAAGGAAATGGAAATGCTTAATTAAAGTGTCACTTGATATATAAATCATAATTTCAATTGTGACAATGCCGAAGGGCTTCCTCTATGCTTCGGCACCACAGGACCGAAGGGTCGACATTGCGTCGGCGAAGACTGCAATGACAAATTTATCAGGACTGACACCACTGTGTCTTCTCGGTAGACACAGAGACCGGTTACGTTTGCATTTACGCGCGAGCAGTCTGTGGGCGGTTGGACTCGGGATGGAAACCGCTTGAGGAAGTGCAACCAACACAATTCTAATAATAACAAAATTCGTTTATTAAACTGGTTCTACAGAAGAGTATTTACCCTAAAGCTTCTTCGAGTTGGTGAGAGAGAGCTTACATAACATCGCGGGTCGTTATAAATACCTGAAGCACTATGTACGGATTTCCAGATGTCTGTGGAGTCGTTGGGGAGCCTTGGGAATGTCTCTGTTGCCTTGGATGGCGGTTAAAGTCTATCGAAAGTTGAGATTCGTTAGTTCTTCGTAGGTGTTCCCGGAGAAACACTGGATATTCGGGAGGAGCGCGCGGCAACGAGCGACGATGCTAAATCCTTTCGGCTGGCACACAGGGAATATTCTCGCGGACTCTCGACCCCTCTCACTGTTCCTTGAAGTCTCCTCTTTATTTCCAAGTCACGTTGTCGTTTTCCACCAATAGGGAATTTTTAGATGTAGTTCTCAGTGACACATTCTGAGTTCCCTGGGAAAGGAAACGACTCCGGGAAGAGAATTGCACTCATCCTCCGGTAATAAAATGGAAAAGGTTTTTTTTTCTCTGAGATTTAAATAAATTTCCTTTTCAAAACGAAAAACGAATTTTCTTTCGAAAAATTCCCGAATAAAATTTTGGATTTTTTTCGAAGTCCGACCTCTCACACAATATTTGCTAAACTTTACTTTCAATTTCCACAACACCATCTTATCTCACTGAGAATTATTCAAAACTTTACTTTTTATTCAATATAAATTTCATAAATATGTGGACTGAGACAGATCAAAGTTTATAAGTCATATCAATTTGCAAGAAAACACACATACACACATTACGCAGGCACATGCACGCAAACATATACACATACATATATAAATATATAGTTATCTTTAGTTATGTTATTTTAATCCCTATATAAATATTTAGAAACTTGGCTCCCTTCGCCGTTGTAGTATCCATTAACTATCATGGACCACTACAACAGTCCCCCTATTTCCTCTTCAATTGTGCTACGTGGTTTGTGGACGTTACCCGAATAGAGAAAATTAATTTAGTCAAGTATCAATAATAATACTTTTAAAATATTAGTTGATTATTTGATTAACATAATCATTCATTATATTAGTAAATTACCAATATATTAATGTTTTTATTCTTTATAATTTACATTTTTTAAATATCGCCTGAAAAATAAAATAAATAATTCAAAATACATTATTTCTTAATATTCTTAATAGCAACTAATTTGCTAGTACACATACCAACTTTCAAATTTAATTTCAAAGTTGATAAGTAGTAGCAATTGGAGTAGCAACAAATTAGTAGCTATTAAGAGTATTACATAATAAAACAAGACAAAAATCAAATGATAATAATTACATCATTTCTTGTTTAATTGTTACACCATTTCGTTGTTTTTAATTATGTACAGTACATATAATTAAAAACAAAGAATTTTTATGGCTTGGTCATCTTCAAGATGTGAATACATTCCTATTGAACATTTTAGACTTTACGTTTTTACAAACTAATAGAAGATCGCAAAAGAATGGACGACCTAAAATCTAATTATGACAGTATATTTTTGGTGTTATAGACAGTAATAAAATTAAATTCTCTAGCTATTTTCTTAAGCTTGCCCAAAACACGGAGGACTGGAAGGTTTTGTATGCTTATTATTATATATAATTTCTGTTCGTGTGTATTGTTTCTTTATTTGAAAAAAACAAAAACCTTTATAAATAAACAATATTGATGATGATGATTATTTCAATAATGTTGAAAGGTAACAAACACTTTCAACTAACAAACACAGCTTGTTACTTCAAAGTTAACAAACAAGATAAAACTTGTTTTTTTTTTTAAATTATATTATTACTAGCAGGTGGGCCCGGCGTTGCTCGGGCAAAAGTAACGATAACTAAGATAAAGATTATTACGTTACAGTCAACCTTACCCGTTGAATGCAAGAATTGGGTCCCCTTAGAGAATTTTTAGATGGGTCTAAAAATATGTTCGATTCCCGCAAAAACAAAAACGCTGCATCTGCGTATCGCACGTCGCTTTCTCTTAACAATTCCATTGTTATGTAAGATTTCCATTGTTGACACTTCCATTGTTACTTAGCACTTCCATTGTTATCTAACACCGCCATTGTTACTTAACACTTCCATTGTTAATGGAAGTGTTAAGCCTTAATCCTGTCTTTCTCCCCCGGGAGGAATTTCGAAAAATCCCTTCTTAGTGTGCGTTTTCGTGACGTACCCTAACTGTGTACCAAATTTCAGCTTCCAACTCCTAACCGTTTGGGCTCTGCACTTATTATTATTATCATCAACCCGTCTCGATTATATTATAGATTATTTGTAATGAACGAATGGCGATAAACACATTAAATAGATTTATCTTCATTCGTCAGGTTTTCATTATCCCCTGACTTACCCTATTATAAAAAAGAAATTAACCTTTCACAACAGAAGTAAAAGTACTGTAACTTAAATACAACTCTCCATCAAAAACATCGACTTTCCCTCGAAGTGGTCGTATGCAATTGTTGTCTCTGAAAAGAAGGAAAAAATAATTTTAAACAAATTTCATCACTAAACCCGATATACTTTAAAGTTATACATCAACCAAAGCCGAATATTATCGGGTTAAAAACGGCTATAATATTAATATTTTATAAGACAATTTGGTAGTAGAGTTAGGCGTTAGGCACCATCTCTTAATAAATTTAATAATTATAATTTTAATTAAATAAGTTAGAACTACTGGAAGAAAATAATTTGGGGGGGTCTGTTCTGGACTTTATAATTGTAGATCTGTAATATTTCTTAATCAGTNATTATCCCCTGACTTACCCTATTATAAAAAAGAAATTAACCTTTCACAACAGAAGTAAAAGTACTGTAACTTAAATACAACTCTCCATCAAAAACATCGACTTTCCCTCGAAGTGGTCGTATGCAATTGTTGTCTCTGAAAAGAAGGAAAAAATAATTTTAAACAAATTTCATCACTAAACCCGATATACTTTAAAGTTATACATCAACCAAAGCCGAATATTATCGGGTTAAAAACGGCTATAATATTAATATTTTATAAGACAATTTGGTAGTAGAGTTAGGCGTTAGGCACCATCTCTTAATAAATTTAATAATTATAATTTTAATTAAATAAGTTAGAACTACTGGAAGAAAATAATTTGGGGGGGTCTGTTCTGGACTTTCCCATGACTTGTCCACAACACCCCAGGAATTTCTGTCCTATCTCTCATTACCCAGTGGCCTTTTTTCCAGACCATCTTAATGGACACAGGGCGAAAAGAGCGAAAAAAATTATATACAAATTGAAAAAGTATATTAAATTATAATTATTATTTAGCTTAATTTCGTATTAAATAATATTTAAAATTTACAAATTACTATAATATATTAAACCACAATTTTAAGCATCTTTAAATGCTAAAGATTAAAAGAAAATAAATAATTAACCAAAAATTTTAACTTACCCCGCAACAGCAGTATAGTAAAATTTGTAATTTGAATCCGAATCATCAACGAATTTCCACATTGCAGAATGTAAATCCATAGATCGACTGTACGATTTTGCTAATTCGTACCATTCTCCGAGAAACTATAATATTGATTATTTGTTAATTATTATTTTTTAAATAACAAGTTAAATAATACTTTACATTATTATAAATTTAATACCTCTTTACCATTTAAATTTCAACGTAAATGCATATAATTAATAAAAATTGTAATATTTTACTTACCCTTTCCATTTGAAAATTTTGAGTTTTAATTGAATCAATTTTGCAATTAAGAAAATTCAATGCAGACGGATCCAGATCTAAAATAGGAATCAATATTTTAAATTAATTATTAATAAAAAAAATTCAAATAATAAATGAATTTTGTTACATTGTTTTAACTAATAAAACATTGATATCAAATTAAAGATCGTTAAACTAATCGATTTAAATGTTTTGACTTAACTGTTGATTATAATAGAGATAATAGACAGATAGCAGAATTAAATTTATTTATTTTTTCAACGCTTAATATTTAAAATTATTTATAATAATATTTTTGGGCTGCAATTTTCAGATTGCATTCCCATCGTCATCCTTCTGAAGTAACTTTTTTCCCTGCTGACGATATGCCCGCATCACTGTAATCTTTTTTCTTGTATTTTGTAGGCAATGTCAATTACTTTAACAATCTGTCAAATGTACTCATTTTTTGTTTGCATTTTTATGTTAGCTTTCTTTAATGTTACGCTCTCCATAAGTCATGGTTGATTGAACAACAGCCCAGCTTCAACACTTCAGACTTTTCCTCCTATTACATTCACTTTCCTTTCCACATCTCATGCATTATCGAGCCAAGATACCTGAAGTTAGACACTTCCATAATTCTCTCTTCTTGAAGATTTAGATTTTGATGATTTCCTTCTTGTTACAGAATATATATTCTGCCTTTTTCTCGCTAATTTTCAGACCGTTTTCTTTCAGTATTTCATTTCCATTTTCAGTTCCTCTAATTGTTCTTTTTCTTGTCTTGGAACTGAAAACAATGTTGCTTTCATATAATGTGCTCCGCAATGTTTTCCTCTCATATTTTCTGTTGGTAAAACAATTAAAATGCTGAAAAGAAAAAAATTCAGCAACGAGTTGCTTAACTTTCCCGGAAACATTTAAAATTTTGGTGGCATCATCTGTTATCATATTTTATTTTTAAAATATTTATATTTTTAACTATTATAAAATGGGAAAAGCTCAATTTTCACGGTAGGGATGGATTTTATAAGAAATTGTAAATGCTTATAACAAGTAAAATCGTCATTAAGTCCGACCCTATTGAAGATATATACGATTCCTTTTATCTTTCCACCCCCCTCGACCTTTAATCCCCAAAATTAATAGCATCAATCTCCCTAATACACAAATTTCCCTGCAAACTTTCAGAAAATTTCGACAAAAAGCACAGGAATTATTAAGCTTGAAAGAGCCCCCTTCACACACAAACGGAAAAAAACGATTTTTTTTTATTTCTCTATGTTCCAAAGTGTCCTGAGCCCAAAAATGTAAAAAAAACTTGGGGGAGGAGGTCACAACAGTCAGGAAAGTAAAAACTTATAGCAGAATCCAGATAATAGTCCCATCTTCAAGCTGTTTGTTTCCCCAAGAAAACTCTAGAAGACATACCATTGTACAGTACATTACCTAAAATAATTTTACTTACATTGTTATTTCGCATGCTGTACCAGATTGTTGGACATTGCCATAAGCCTTCCCCACATCGATGAAAGTCAGATGTAGAACCTGCAGCTTTTTCTGGACTTTTCAATTATCTATCTTAAACCAAAAGTTGCATCTGTAGTTTATTTCACTGGCATGAAATTAAATTGTTCTTCTTTCAAAGTTATACCTTCTTTATGACTAGTCGAGGATTCTTTCATATTATTTAGAGTTTGTAATTTTTATGTTTGGTTAGTTCTTTTATTTCTTCGCATCACCTTTACCTTTGAAAATTAAAATACCTATACTTCCCACTATCCAATCAATATCTTTCCCTGAAAATACACTTTTTCTATATAAGTATACAGAAGTCTGTCCTTGCTTTTCTCAGACTTTTCTTGCCTGCAATGGGATACCATCTGGTTCGATTGCTTTTCCGTTCTTTATTTTATCGTGATTCCTATAACTTTCGGCGAGTCTCCAGTCAGGCTCAGGCTACGTATAGTTTCCCAGCTTCTGTCTGAACATCATTATTTTGTCTATTAAGCAGCGCTAAGAAATAGTCTTTCCATACAGAATGTATTTCTTCCTTTGTACTGTACCTAATATTTCTTCTATCTGCTTTTATCTGTGTGATTCTCTACTAGCTATGTTTAATTTATTTTATTTATTTTCCATGTAAACTATATTTTTCTACATGTAAAACATAAATCAATCTTCATTTTCTTCTAATTCACACAAGGAAAATAGTAACAATAAGTCTATTATTTTATTAAGTTATAGGTTATATTACACATAATAACAAGACAGTTATAAAAATGCAACATTAAAAATTATTTTATAATTAAGTAGAACTTTCTAAATAATTTAATTGTTTACAAATTTTAAATATGTTTAATAAATAAAAATTAAATGAAAAAAAAAAACAGTCACATTAAAGTCATTTGTGGCCATTATGATAAGTTTGGGTTTGAGGCAATACAAAATTAGTACAACATACTAATTTCAAATACAATATAATGGGTGTGTTTCCTTGGAATCAATAAATAAGCAAGTCAATGGCATAGTTCGCTTCATATGAAACGAACTATGGCTTGCTTATATAGCTGCTTGTCAAAGAATAGCGACCCATATTTCTTTGCAGCGTATCTCTACGCAAATCATTTTTATTGGTAGAACGTACAGTACGTTTGTAAGGTGACTACATTCGAATTTTTCTTAGAACACTCGCGTAATTTTAGTTAATGTCATTGTGTCCGACAAAACCTGTCATTTTTACAAGAACGTTAATAGAAGCGATAACGGTTTTTCTCTTCTTATCTGATAAAACTTAACAGTGCATTTTGCAGTGTACTTCAGTTGATTTTAACTCTGACCACAGCAACGAAGTAATTGATTTCCACGACTATGTAAGTGATTCGAAATTATAATTACAGTAGAGACTCGATTATCCGACCCAATTGGGGACTGGGGTTGGTCGGATAATTGAAAAGTCGGATAACCGAAAAGTATGAAAAAATCCATTATTAGTGTAGTATATTATTATATCCCATGTAATTAGTATATTAGTATATCGCTATTAACCTACTTTGCGTTGAATTTTCATCGATGTTAAGCCTAACAAAAATTTTTTTAAATAATNAATGAATTAAAAAAACAACAAATAAACAAATAAGAGTCCTAAATAACCTTAGGACCTTATTCCATCGAATATATCAAATATAATTTTTTAAATTTTGTATTTAAATGAATGATATACAGTAGTTTTAAACTAGTATACTTTGCATTTTCTCCATCTTTTAATGAGGAGTTTTTTTTTCGAACTATCTATAAACACTGTCACTAATTTTTCTGAAGTAATTTATTGAAATAATATTAAACGAATTTATTTTATATTATTAAATTAAATCTTTTTAAACTGATACAAAATAATCAACTTTAACGAGCTTCAATTATTATCTCTTATATCAGAAGTGTTTCTTTGAGTTAACTGCTTTAGCAGTTTTATATTGTTTTTATTCGGTTTTATCGTTAAAATAATGTTTATAAAATTTCTTTAATTAATTAATTATTGTTGTAATATTTTAATCGACTTTAATGCAGTTTTTATATCTTTCATTTTTTAAATACGGTACAATGATAAAGACAACTTATGTTAATTAACGTTAATATTCCATGTAAATCTTTTATTGCTATAAATACTAATATAGACTAGTATATACAAATTTAAAGATTTTTGTTACGTAAGAAGGATATAGTACAGTTAAATAAACACTAGGCTCTGTTTATTTGACTAGGCACTAACTCTGTTTATTTGGTCTTATTAGTTGACACGCGTTTTTTACACGTTTCGGGCCTTACAACGCCCCTGTTCAGTCAACTAATTTTAAATGTACATAACATCAAACCATTTAAATAGTACATATAATTTACAAACATACCTTCTATTTCATATTTTACATTAGACGAATTTAAGTTCTCATCTGTTGATTGCCTTTCCGAAACTATTTTAAATAATGCTTTTACAGGTGTGTTGTAACATATGCATACACCTACTTTATGATGTTATGTTAACACACCTGTAAAAATATTAATTAAAATAATGTCGGAAAAGCAATCAACAGATGAGAACTTAAATTCGTCTAATGTAAAATATGAAATAGAAGGTATGTTTGTAAATTATATGTACTATTTAAATGGTTTGATGTTATGTACATTTAAAATTAGTTGACTGAACAGGGGCGTTGTAAGGCCCGAAACGTGTAAAAAACGCGTGTCAACTAATAAGACCAAATAAACAGAGTTAGTGCCTAGTCAAATAAACAGAGCCTAGTGTTTATTTAACTGTACTATATCCTTCTTACGTAACAAAAATCTTTAAATTTGTATATACTAGTCTATATTAGTATTTATAGCAATAAAAGATTTACATGGAATATTAACGTTAATTAACATAAGTTGTCTTTATCATTGTACTGTATTTAAAAAATGAAAGATATAAAAACTGCATTAAAGTCGATTAAAATATTACAACAATAATTAATTAATTAAAGAAATTTTATAAACATTATTTTAACGATAAAACCGAATAAAAACAATATAAAACTGCTAAAGCAGTTAACTCAAAGAAACACTTCTGATATAAGAGATAATAATTGAAGCTCGTTAAAGTTGATTATTTTGTATCAGTTTAAAAAGATTTAATTTAATAATATAAAATAAATTCGTTTAATATTATTTCAATAAATTACTTCAGAAAAATTAGTGACAGTGTTTATAGATAGTTCGAAAAAAAAACTCCTCATTAAAAGATGGAGAAAATGCAAAGTATACTAGTTTAAAACTACTGTATATCATTCATTTAAATACAAAATTTAAAAAATTATATTTGATATATTCGATGGAATAAGGTCCTAAGGTTATTTAGGACTCTTATTTGTTTATTTGTTGTTTTTTTAATTCATTGAATGAGTTTCATACAATTGAATTAGTAAGGCTAAGACAGATAGGGACTAAAAATCGTATAAATAGACAAGTGAAATGGGTATTTAAAACTTTAAAACAGGCAAATTAGGCTTTTAAAACAGGTTATATATTGACCTATAGTGTAAACATTCGTAAGTTGTTTTACATATTCCTGCGTCGTTATCTATTTTGCATTATGTATGGTGTATTAATGCTATTAAATTTGAGAGATAGAGTCATGTGTCATATGTCGAGTGAGGTCTTGTTATTATTTAAATTTTATATCGTAATTTAATTGAAAATTATCTTTCTGGACCCCTTAACGTCCTATTTGACTACCACGAAAGTTGAGCAAAAATTTGCCAGATTTAGGAGGTAAGCCGGAATGCCAGTGAGGAGCACAGCTACGATAAGAGCAAAATTGGGGATATTTTTTTGCTTTTAAATACATTAAATAGCAACACATATGAAACAGGGCTAATCTACGTTAAATAAGCTTAAAAATGATATATAAAACGTAAATATGGTATATGTAGACACAAGTAAATAGCTAAAAGTATATATAAAGAATGAAAATTGAGCATAAGTAAGTAATTAAATTCACTTTAATAATAATAATAATAATAATATTCACATGTGAATGCTGAATATTTAAAAACCTTTAAAATCTTACTAAAACTGTTTTTAATGTTACTATTAATTTGAATTGCAGATTGAAGATTTACTATTTAAATTACCAATATTTTTAAATATACAATGTAATTATACAGCTGAATTAAAATTTACTTTATCAAATTTTTAATGTCAATATTTAAATTCTTATCTAAAATTACCATTAAGACTTATATTTATTTAAAAATATATGTATATAAATTAATAATAGATGAATTAATTTTAGTATTTTCAATAAGGGGGCGCTTATATATAAGCAAAATCATTTTTTCTTGACCTTGAAAGTTCAACGAACAGATAACCACAATCCAGGAAGTTTACTAAACATTTATAACAGGTGAGTTTAAAAAATATATATATTATAGTAAATTCTCATAAAATACGCTATTAATTAATATAATAGGCCAGAAGTTGTTTAACACTATAANATTTTATTACAGTATATATTTATTATTAATTATTATATACTGTAATAAAATAATATAATATAATAATATAATTAAAATTACGTTAATAAGTTTGTAAATAATAACAAATTATTACTGTTAAATATAATAAAAAGCCACACAACAATAACCTTTTGTAATTATATTTTAAAGAAATATTTTCATAAAAGTTTAGATTTTAGATAAAAAAATTGAATTTTATGTTTTACTTTATTATTACATTTAACAGTTTAGAAATTTAAGAAAATAATTTAAATTTATTTATGTGTGAAGTGTGAGGCTGTATGAATGAAATGAATAATAAAGCGTTTGGATGTTGCCAAGCATAAATATTCATTGGTTTAAGTAATAATTTATTTAAATATTTAACAAATATAACTTTATTCTAGTGCTATTTTTCCAGTTTTATAATTCAAATCAATTTTTCTGTATTTATTAAATTAAAATTTATATTAAAATAATTTATATTTCTGTATTTTGTAAGTTTTATTATTTATATCTTATAATATTGTTTTCTTTGTTGTCATTATGGTATAAATTATAATAAATACATAAATAAAAATGGTATAAATACAGTACAATTCCCTCACCACGAGTCGCATGTCGTGTTTGTACGATGTGTCGTGTCGCATGGTTTATGGAACGGTACATCATAATTGGGTTACGTTTGTAAATGAATTTAAAATGTGTAAAAAAGTAAAATCTACGTATTATTAGTTTAAATAATTAAATAAAATACGTATTTAATTTGTTAGATAACATTTATTGACTAATATACCTAGGAACGTCACGATACTGCCGATACCGATACTGTATCGATGCTTTTCCTCCTGTATAGGACAGGTAAGGTCCGGGCGAAACGAATTTTGCAACCGAATCAGAAACCAAAATCGAATTTTGCACTATTTTCGGTTAAGTTAACCTTATATAAAAGTATATATTAATGACAAAAAATCGGTAAATGTATTAGGTCAATTGTGTAAATAAATATAAAATTACAACGTTTAACAATTAAATGTAATACCGGCGGCCATGTTTTATATTTACTATTTTTTTACTTAGAATGTATTACGTCAAATTGCATTTCCAGAATCTGTATGTGCTTAGAGTTCTGATTACTATTTATAAATAAATATTTAGTAAAAAATTACGCAGCACTTTTGTTTGTTAATCGACTTGGACCCTCAGTGATGTTTGAAATGAGCTACAATTTGTATTTACTTGATATTTGTAAAATTTCAACACAATAAAGAACTTTCAATGTAAAGACTGTTATACCACTAGACCGGCGATTATCCATCCGTATCCCGTGTATAGTAGTACTCACAGAATCCATTAGCAAGACTGTAGGACTGGGGCTTCTTTCGTGTACGTAAGACATCCCTAATTATTCCTGACGTTGACCTAGTACTTGGAATAAACTAATTTTATTGTTTCATAGCTTTTTAAACTTGTTACTGTACTTAAAAATTTTAATTTATATTTTAATTATATTTGGTTCTGAGCTGTCGAAATAAGCAAAGTTTTTTAATCGTTGTCAATAAAAATGAAGCTGTGCCTCTGTAGTGTCATGTGCTAACATGATACTACAGAGAGATCCTGAAGATAAGGAAGATATTATCACAGGCTTCAATACTTCATTGATATAATGCTGATTGGTCAAAGTACTGGTAATGCATATGATGTGCAAACGGGAATGAATTCCAATGGCATCTCATGACAACATCTGGTGCCATATCAGTATGGCACTGCGTTATGCATGCCTTATCAAGCTAGTCGTTGTGATAAGGATTCATCAGATAAGGATTAACCCATCATGAAGATGTTCAGATTTACAGAAGCGGAATTTATCTGAAAAATGATGCAATTCCATTCGCTCATCCATATGCGACATTCCTGGTACCGTTGCAGTTGTAAACGTCTGTATTGTAGAGTTAACAGCAAACTGACGTAACGGGAGCGAAGAAGGGATGTTCCAATACTGCAAACGACTTCTAACGATGGGCACTGGTTAATATGAAAAATTTTATAACTATTAAGCTAAGATGTTTGAAGTGGCTGTTCAATCACAGAGCCAATATGTCTGCTTTAATGGTTGCTCCTCAACCCACTGACACCATTTTCTCATCACTACACTATGTCTGCATTCTGTCTAATACAAACATTAATTCCTCAGAAGGATTATCTACCTTCCTGTAATCTCGGTTAAAGTCAGAAACTTTGTCTTATGGTTGCCACGCTCTTTGACAAAACATACTTGATTCTTTAAGTAAGCAAGAACTGCGAGCAAACACAACGCAATGTCTTTGTGATCTCCTTTTACAGTATTTCCGGAAAGCGTTACTAGCACACGTGATTTGTACTTTGTGCTGTGGTTTTAATCGTTTGCATGTTCTTTCATATTCTGACAAACTTCCAAGATTGAAGCCTATCTAAAACGTCCTTCTTGCAGTTTTTAAAGGCCACCACAGTAGTACAGTATTTAATTCTATGAATAGTGACAATACTAAGTAAAATGAAAATACGTATTACTGGTTTTGTGGGTAAATTAAACGCATATATTTATGTAAAAAAGTTTATACAGTAATTGATTGTAATACAGTTAGGCCTATATCAATTCCTATTTCAAAGCTTTTCAAATACTCTGTAGAAATAAGAACTAGTAATGAATGCCATTATTGTTTGAAACTTTTTATGTTGAACTATTCCTCAATTTATCATTATTGCCAGAGAAATAATTTCGGATTAAAATATTTATTCATTTCAACCTATTTTTACTGTTTCTTCTATTACAAAGTTAAATTTCTACTCTTAGATCGAATATGTAATTACATAATGTAACAGATGATCGGATTTATAATAATATCTATCTAAATATACAGATCTAATTCTGTTTTTTACACGGATTTTTGTTTACACTGTTTTGATTTAACACGGTAGTGTAAAAGCTCAGTTTTCTTTTTACACGATTTATTTTGATCTAACAGATTTTAATAAACTTGCTTTTTTAAAAATCTCCAATTGATTTTAATTCTACGAAAAAATTCTTCTAGAATTCAAGAAATTCAAGAAAAAATTTAATTTCAACTTTGACAATTTGTTTGTATAATGACGTTTCTTTCAATTTCTTTTAATACGCAATAGTTCTATTATGGAATCCAAACCAAAGTTAAAAAAAATTTTTATCTATATTTTATCTGTTTTTAATAATAAAAAAAAATATATAAAATTTTTAGCTGTTAACTTAATATTATATAATATTGTACCCAAGTGAAGGGAAACGAATTTATACGTCCGAAATGCACATTAGAGTCAATAAAAATTAAATGAAAAAAAAAAACAGTCACATTAAAGTCATTTGTGGCCATTATGATAAGTTTGGGTTTGAGGCATATTAATAGTCAATACAAAATTAGTACAATATACTAATTTCAAATACAATATAATGGGTGTGTTTCCTTGGAATCAATAAATAAGCAAGTCAATGGCATAGTTCGCTTCATATGAAACGAACTATGGCTTGCTTATATAGCTGCTTGTCAAAGAATAGCGACCCATATTTCTTTGCAGCGTATCTCTACGCAAATCATTTTTATTGGTAGAACGTACAGTACGTTTGTAAGGTGACTACATTCGAATTTTTCTTAGAACACTCGCGTAATTTTAGTTAATGTCATTGTGTCCGACAAAACCTGTCATTTTTACAAGAACGTTAATAGAAGCGATAACGGTTTTTCTCTTCTTATCTGATAAAACTTAACAGTGCATTTTGCAGTGTACTTCAGTTGATTTTAACTCTGACCACAGCAACGAAGTAATTGATTTCCACGACTATGTAAGTGATTCGAAATTATAATTACAGTAGAGACTCGATTATCCGACCCAATTGGGGACTGGGGTTGGTCGGATAATTGAAAAGTCGGATAACCGAAAAGTATGAAAAAATCCATTATTAGTGTAGTATATTATTATATCCCATGTAATTAGTATATTAGTATATCGCTATTAACCTACTTTGCGTTGAATTTTCATCGATGTTAAGCCTAACAAAAATTTTTTTTTAAATAATAATCGTTGCTACTGTATCGTTAAAAATTAAAAATTAAGCCTCGTTTAAATACTGGCTCCCTTTCATGGTCGAATGAGTGTTGCCAGCTAAAACACGTAAAAATAATATTAAAGTAGCCAAGACATAGCCAAATATTGTAGCGCCACATCACTAGAGGACATTTGAAATTTGCCGATTAGGACGGTCGGTTAACCGAGGTGTCGGTTAATCGGGGGTCGGATAATCGAGTCTCTACTGTATATCTTAAATATGACATAGATAACATTATCCAGTGGATATTCTTCATCATAGGTTAAACATGGGTTAATTTAAACTAATGCGTGTTATTTCTTCTCCCATCGTTTCCGGGAATTATGTGACAAAGGTTGTATTGTAATAATCGTTTCAAATTAGTATATTAATATGTTTCTCATCTATAATGACATTCAATTACAAGCATTATACTACATGTGTTACGAAAACAACAGTTTTCTTATTATTACATTAATAGAATTAACGAAATAATTACGGATATATAGAATGTATTACATTAAATTTTAAAAGTATTTTAAATTAAATAATTACTCCAAAACATAAATTTTATGTGCCCACCAGTGGCCGAGTGGTCTTCGTACCCTAAACACTGGGAGTTCGGTCGTGGGTTCGCGCCGCGATCGGACAGGCTGGCTGCTTGGAGTTTTCCGGGTTTTCTCCTTGCCAATAACGACTAAATAGGAGGCCAGTTCCCCATAAAAGTCCTCCCGGAAGGCATTAGTTCCCCTCGCGTAACATCGCGCCCCAGAGAAGGCAACGGGAAACCACTCTGGGTAGTAACTTTCACCTTGGCGGATTACAAACCTACGCCAGGTGTCGCCGACGTCAGGAATCTGATATGGCACCAAGAAGAGAGAGATAAATTTTATAAAAAGTAATACAATTTTCTATTCCCTTGAAAGAAAAATATTCAAACTGCAACATATTTCTCTTAAAATCGCGGTTTTGAAGAAATTTTCTACTGACACTTCATATACCTCATATTAGTTACACCTGAATCAATTTCCGCTTGAAAACAATTGGATGAAGATAAAAGAGTGACAATAGTAACTCTTTGAATAGTTCAAGGGTAGAATTTAACAGATAAAACTTAAATGAGATCAATAAGTGTCTTTTTAAACATTTATAAGTAATTTAAAGCTTAATGCCACATGCTAAGAGGAAACAATTTAGAACCTCACATTTTAAAATTTCTTATTTGGTGGAGGTATTTTTCACCAAACATTCTAGCTTAGGACCACAAAAAAAAAACCTGGTTACACACATATAGTATATTGTTATTTTAAATCATTAAAAGTAATAACAAGAAATACAATATATTCCATACCGACTTATAAGCCGTTTAATTAATAAACACGATTAGATACTCAATAGGAAATTGAATTATTATAATAAAGTTATGATAGTTACACTATTGAATTGTGTAATTGCTATTGGTTTATTATACAGTATATTATGTTACGCGCCGTCGGTTTATTATATATTATTGATATATCTACACTTTCTCGTACTTCTTTTGTCACTTAATATTTGGGAATTTAAAATTTAATATCTTTTCAAAAAGTATTAGTTTCTAATATATTATATTGAAATTGCAATTTTCCCATTTTTATAATATTTGTAACTTTAGAGTCAATCTTTACATAAATAATATCGCAATTATAATATGTAAATGGATCCAAAGACATATATACTTAGCAGAGTTCGTCTCTGGTAACTAAAATAGCTGGTTTAAATAACATATCATTTTTCGATTTTTAAATAAGTGATTTTTTTCTAATTTTTTTGTTAAAAATAAATGTGCAGAGTGCAAAAAAATTATTTTAAGACTTGATTCGATACTCAAACGGCTACACATTGTATATTACAAGTGTGGAAAGTATTAAAATAGTTAAGAAATTAAATGTGAAATAAAATAGGCAACTCATTGTATGTTTAAGTGTGCATCTTATGTCTACATCTGACCTCTCATCCGTTACTTCGGGAGAGATGACTAAAATGAATATACGAATAAAGTTTAAAGTTTTTGCCATTTTGTTACATTGAGTTTATATTTAAGTATATTCGATTTTATTAATCTTAAAGGAAAATAATTGGTTGCTCATACGTTTTATATTTATTCCTCATATAAACCACAAGAAACATTCATGCAGCGAAACAAAACTTTAGGCATCTCATCTTAAAATATCCTATTCTAGAATGATTTTGAATATTAAAGCGTTTTGTATGGAGTTAAATCTATTAAGAATATTTAAAACTATTTACTGTAGAACAAATTCTCAAATTAAATTTTAATTATTAACTGTGGTGGAGGGTAGTTGACTTTGGATATACTGTATAATGGAACTAGCTTCATCTTGTATTTTTTCTGTATGGATATTATTCCCCCTCCTGGCATTAATTCCAGGAAATACTATAATTCAGATGAACTATAATCATATTTCTAACATCAGAGTGTAATACATATGAACAAAATACTATAAAAATTTTAAAAAAATGTAAATATCAATCGATTAAATATTATTTTATTTCTTTAAAGACTCATTTTGTGTTTAAATAATTTATTATATCATATTGTATATTATATTAAATCTATATCAATAAATTTATTGCAGATAGCTGAAATTTTGCATACATAAAGCCAAAATGGAAAACATACGTTTATTTATTTCGGTGATCTTTATTTTATTTTTTACACGTTCAATTTCCCAACAATTGAATATTACAGGTAACAGTTATAAATTTATTGTTTTGTCATAAAATCAGTTATTATGTCTATAATTTTCTATTATTTTCAGCATTATATAAATATTTCTAAAATATTAATATTATTTACTTTTTATATAAATGAACAATGACTAATTTTCCTATAAACAATGACTCAAAAATCAGTTAACCGTATGATATTTTGGTGGATCTGACGTTTTTACACATTGCTCCTCCAATAAAAGGCTGACGTTTAATATCGCTTTTAATTTGTGAATTTTTATCTGTTATTATTTGTCATTTTAATGAAATTTTTCTTCAAACCAATTTAATAAATACGTTATAAATGAAAAAAAAATATACAGAATTTTTAAAAAGTTAATATCCTAATAGAGCTGTATACATTTAATAATTATATAAATTATACTGTATATTGAAATTTTATATAGAGTTTAAAAATTTATGTTTAATTTTCTCTAAAATAATAGGTTACATTGCTAAATTATTTATTTATTTTTTCACATTCTTTAATAGATAATGTAGGAAACAATAAGAAGATAGTTTGTTACTACAGATATCAAGGAAATGAATCTCATCGATTGACTCCAGATCAAATAGATGTAAATTTATGTACTCACATTATAATAGGATTCGCTGGAGTACATAAATCACAAGTGTCCTATGATATCAAAAATATTCCAGGATATCGTTGGACAGTTTCATTAAAAGATAAAAATCCTAATTTAAAAATCATGCTGTCTTTAGGAGGCGGGGGAAACGAAGGAGGATTTACTGAGGCTGTTTCTTCAAAAGAAAATCGGGAAAAGTAAATATGACAAAGTTTTCCAATTATAAAATGTATTTATAATAATTGTAAATTTATTTTACAATTACAATTAATAATAGTTATTAATTAATACTTTTTACATTTAATTTTATATAAGGTATATATTTAATAAGTAATGTAACGATTATATTAATATAACAGAACAGTTATTTTTTTATTTATATATTTTTCTCTCCTTTTAGATTTATTGAATCAATGATTAAACTTTGCCGAGATGTTAAATTAGATGGAATCGATCTTGATTGGGAATTTCCTGTTTGGAGGCACTCCTTAGGTCGACAAAATCTTGCAGACAAAAAAAACTTGATATTGCTTCTGAAGGTTTAATTTTTCATTCTGTTTATTATAATATTGTATAGTCAAACTATAATTTAGCACCAGTATTTATTCGTAAGCCAGTGGAATTGCAATTAAAATGAGTGAGAAGCTAAGCTAATGTACAGAATTTCAAATTATATTATATCGTAATGAGTTCACACCAGTTTGAATTTTATAGTTTGACAGACGTGTTGTTTAGTGACGACAAGGTTATTTAAGATGCAAAATTATAACTTGAATTCGTTAATTCACAGTTACTGAAGGATTTTCTATTTAATATTTATGGTTAAGATCTATTCGCAAGTCTTTCATTGAAACTTTACACGAGTGGTATTATTTAGGAGGGTTTTACATTGAAATTTAACTGTACGTTTGCTTTAATTTCGCTTAAATTAATTAAATTTTCATATTTAATTATAAATTTAATTATTGAAGATTTTAGAGATTTTAATCTGCTTATTCATATTTTAAATAGGAATTTAAACTTGCATCAGAAAAAGAATTTTCAGAAAATCCTCTTTTGATGTCGGTGGCTGTTGCAGGGCCGAAAAGTATCGTAACTGTGGCGTATGATATTTCAATGATGTCCAAGTAAGAGAAATTAAATTTATAAGTTTTTAAAATATTTTTATCATAATTTTTATGTGATTTTAAATATATTTAATTGTTTTTGTTATTATTTTATCTTTAAAATTTTTTCGTAATTTATCCAGAAATTAAATTTGTGTTAGGGAACGTGCTTCTTATCTCGTTACCTGTGACCTTTTCTGTTAAATCTAATATTTGCTTTAATGTTTACGAAGATGGTAAATATTGATTTGCGTACAATCAAATAAAAATCATGTAGATTATTACTTTCAAACTTTTATTAAAAGTTCTTCATGAGAATTTCAGTTTAACCAATATAGCTATAAAAGTAGCTGCTACATTTAATTATAAACTAGAATAAAAAATTATTCAATTTGCAGATACGCCGATTTCATTAATTTGATGAGTTACGATTACAATGATTATAATTGGTATACTCCTTACGTTGCTCACAATTCTCCATTATTTAACAGTAGACGTGAAATAGGTTACTTTGCAACCTTAAACACAGTAAGTACACGTATATTATTTTATTCCTTTAGAGTAAATCGATAGGAATATATAAATTTATATGTGATAAATTAATTGAATTTAAATACATGTTGCTTGAAAGTTACTATACGAATTAAATATCAAATCTGTGTTGTAAATTTTATATAATTATATAAAATAATTGTTTTCTTTGAAAAGTTTAGTATTTACAAAAGAACTATTTTATTTTCATATACTAGAGTACGGGATTTTCATCCTAAAAGAGAATAGCGCTATATGTTTTTCAAATTGCCGAAACCAATAAAAATATGCGGGTCAGGAACGTTAGATTATCCTGTAAAATAATTGATTCGATGTAAGTCCGGAAGAATGATAATTCATTCACTTATAATCAATATTTTGCCATATGATTTGCCATATGCCATACTGCAATCGGACAAACAAGTAAAAAAAAAAATCTAACGCGATTGTTTGTCTAAATACAGAACCGACTGTCAAAGTAGTATTGTAATCTATATGTTAGGATCCTGTTTTAAATTCGATCGAGAATCTGTGTCTAACCCGTGTCCATTAATTAAAGACTGGTAGACACCGATATTTATTATCGAATTCTATTGGACTAACATATTGGATTCTGTACAGCCTATACTTTCCAACATCGTATACAACATTTCGAAAAGAGTGTGGTGTGTGGAATGCCGATTTTTCGTAGCACATGATTTTATTATGTTCATCATGTTCTCTCTAAACTAGTGGATCTCTGTCTGTTTTTAGCTCTCGCCAAAAGTCTTTATAACTTTTCTTCCAAATTTTACTACTATATTAATAATATAAACTGCCCAATAAAGAACCAGTATGCGTCGAAACTGTAGTTTATATTTTATACCTTATGTTAAAGTATTGCTGTATGTAGACATTTTAAAGCAGCATCTTTGTTTAAAAAAAATTAAAATACAGTAATACCCCGAACTTACGCGATAGGTGGGACCGAGCGATAACCGCGTAAGTCGAATTCGCGTAAGTCGGGGTATAATTTCGCATATAAATACATACAAATAATTTTTAATTGGGGCCGGAGACTAAAGAAAACAATAATTTAGAAAAAAATGTTTAATAAAATCTTAGATAATACATATGTATAACAAATTAGGCCTATATTATTTTACAATTTTTCACATTTACTTGATTATTACGCCATAATTTTAACATTGTTTCC
>NW_019384311.1:1039642-1047470 GCF_000671375.1 Centruroides sculpturatus | reverse complement strand
TAATTGTAGAGATCCCTAGGCCTATTAACCTCAACTTGGTTTGGATGCCATTTTAAGACCGTTGTTCTGACATCTTCCTACTTCTTCAAAAGATCTTTAATAGCAGATATCGGCATAAATCCGCATTTTCAGAAGAAAACGTAAAAGAATTGTTTCTGTCAGAAATACAAAAGGCTGGAATTACAAGAGAGAGTTTCAAAGTTCGGGGGAATACTATCCGATCAGTATATACTGGGTAGAACGTCGATGTCGACGTCTTCCGCGCTCCGAAAAGTTTCGAATTGGTGCCTGAAGACAAAGGAAGACCAATCGGTATTCGTTATTTTACGTCGCTTCTTGTGTTTGCTCAGTGAAGTGTTCGTTATTCGAACATATGTTCGTTGTCCGATCATAAAAATCTTTCGCGCAAGTGTTCGTTATCCGATTTGTTCGTTAACCGATCACCCACTGTATTTATTTTTTAGAAAATACAAGGGAAGCGATGAATGCGCCGCTTCCAATGAAGGCACGTCACTGAACTACTACTACTATCAATAAGCCATTAATTGTTTTATTGTCTTGTAAACACATACATATTTAAATTTGGAACAGCATTAAATAAACAACGCCTGTCTTCATACATCCTTAAAGATATTATAATGTTTCAATTTGGTAAAGTGTATGATTAATATTTTGGGAAATTTTTGATGAAAAATATTATTTATGTAGCGCAAACTAGGGATATACTAATAGCAATATCGGTGTCAGTATCGGCAGTATCGGGATGTTCCTAGCGCCATCTGATAACTATAATAAGAACTAAATAATTTAGTTCCACTTTTAAATAATAAACCTAACTTATTTTCAGAAATTTTATAGAAACATTAATAAATAATTTAAATTATGTAAAATCCATTAATATTAAATTATATGCTTGTCACTACTAATTTACTTAAATATTTTTGTTGCCTTTTTGGAATGCGTTTTAATATGTAGTCTATAGTTATATTTAATACTACAGTGCGGGTAGAAAGTAACTAGGCATAGAGAAATCACTATAATTTCTGCATTTATAATGCAAAAATGATAAAAATTATTTAATGTGTACCTTATTAAATGGATGCATATATCTCAAAATTTAACGTAAATACCGGCCCCATCCACCACTGACACGTTTTCATCAAATAGTAATGTGAATGGACTGCCACTCCTCTGTCCGCCTGCATACGAAGCTATGGTCATTTTAGTTTTGAATGATAATTCTTGATTGTTTCCGGACGTATTTTGGCATGACGTCCCTTCATCATACGTCACAATCTCTGAACAGCAAACACTGATTTCCACACCTCGTAGAGTGCAGCAATCTGTGCTATCTTCTAAGCAGACAAACGGTCATCATTTTTTGCGCATGCAGCCACTTTCGGTCACTGACAAACCACTGACACAGGAATTCTAATATTTCATTGATTGTTACGTAAGGACACATAAATATTATTATGATTGAATTAATGTTACAAAAATTATAGTGTTTTCTCAACGGCTAGTTACTTTTCACCCAATATGTATATATCTAAATATAATACTTATATCAGAGTCGATAGATATACTGGTCATTGCGCTGCCAATAGCTGTAATCTATTATATTGGTTTAATAAATATTTCTGCCATTTCGAGCACTTCGATCGCGTATAGTCCTAAGTTTGGCTGGAACAAAGGGAGAGTCAGCTGTAAACATTCGAAATTATTTTAATATATGATATTTTCTCGTTTTTAAGTAAGATATTTCTTTTCTCTTTTTTAAACAATGTGTTAAGATAGGATAGATTTAAAGTGTTACAAAAAAAGTGACTTAAGCCTCTATCCTTTTTTATTTATTAATATTAGATGAATTATTGTAGTTTGCAGTGAGAAAAGAGCTACGATATACGTTATTCACAATTTATATTGTCTTTATTAATTTAATGAGATGGAGAGAGATTAAAGTTGAGCCAAAAAAAGTTAGGAACAAGTTAGAGAGAGAGATTAACAGTCAGTAAATTTAGTTCTTGATTTCAAATATAGACTGTTAGAGGAAAAAGTGGAAATTCCAACTATTTAGACAGCACATTCAACATAATTACAAGCATATAATAACTTAGATATGATTAGAGGTTGACAAATAAAATAGGTAAATGTAGGATGACAAAAGTTAAGACAGTATTATTAGATATTGACAGTGATAGCAATTATACTAAGTCTAAAAGAAAGATATGTTACTGGAGTTTTAGTCACACACACAAATATTCACACATAGAGAAAAGAAAACTTCGAACTTTCTGCATTTATCAACGTTTTAAGGTCGACCGAATCCAAAAATGTAAAAAACTAGTTCCCAAAATGCGACGATGCGTGTTATATAAATGAATGAGCACGCTGAAGAAATGAAATAATGGTTTAATTGTAAATGTTATCGTGAGGAGTGTATGTAAGGATGTGTTGTAGTGAAACCGCGAGCTTACCCAATCGTTTAAGCTTCTACGCTGAGCCCATAATCTCCCCGTTCATAAAATGGTCTTTAGATTTCCTCCCCGGGTCCCACGCTAAATACATCTTACCGAGGCGTGCTCCCGGGATGAAATGTCATTCGATATTTTCCGATGGAAACTCTTCAGCCTCCCGAAATTCTGTTGCAATACTTGATTTATCTCCATTGTTTATGAGAACCTATTGTTTAACAATAACCATAAAATTCATTGTTGGAATGATGACGTTTAATTATTAAATTCTGTAGAAAAGTAATTTTANGTGACATATCCGAATATGTAAGCTGAACAATAGTGTGGGGGGAGTGAGTAATCAAGGGTTGCGTGGCGCTCAAACAAAAGACGAATCGTCGAGCTTCGAAAATCGCGTAACTCCGGGTTCGCGTAAGTCGGGGTATTACTATATAGTACACTCATACATATTATCTTGTATGATGAAGTTTAGTTGCTGAAAATATATAGTTCATATTAGCGATATAGATGCATATTACTTTAATATTAATTTGTAACGTCGGACGGCAATTAAATGCCCATGCTGCGAAAACTATTATTAACATTTCTATCGACGTTGTACCAAAAATCATTACCGACCTTGCACATTTTGTTCATTGAAAAGTAGGGCCTATGTTTACTGAAATCATTGGCTTTACGTTGATATTGATATTTAGGACCACTGTTTTAACGAATATCGACCAATGTTGATTTCATTTACTGGGAAACTGTTATTCCAGAGTTACATCACGATTATAAACCGCTGTTGGCTGGACGTAGATTATCAGCGTTGGGCTAGTGTTACCGGCGTTGTACAGATGCAGATTCTATTTTTTTTAAAAACTCTTTTCGCTGTGTGGGCACTACGGGGGCTGTTTTTAAGTAAGCCCATTATGGGTTCGGCTAGTCCCACAATGAGGGCAGATATATACAGACAGATCACTCCGAAAAAGTGAAGTTTCCATTATAAATTTCTACTTAAAACTTCACTGAACTATTACACTTACTATCCTAATATCTACTTTTTAGTTTTTATCTATTATTAGCTAAAGTGTTTACTACATTTATACGTCCCGAAGGTATTTTAGCATAAGAATAATATGATCTTTGCTTATGGATAGAACTGTTATGCATATTTGCTTCATGCATAACAGTTTTGTCACTAAAATATTTAATTGTTTTGACAGTCAGGACTAGAAGAATAGTTTTTGCTAGTTTTTAATATCTGTTTTAAATCGTGTAATTGACATTCTGAGCAAAACACAACTTGATAATGACATTTGATTTAAATATTATTTATATAATTTATATTTACATATATTATTAAAGTTTTTATATTGTCAAGTAACTTATAAGGTATGTAAAATTGTTTTCAATTAATTATGAAATAAATTAAATTATATTGTTTCTGAAAGTTGTTGTGAAAATCTAAAAATTATTAACGATATTATTAGCAAACAGTTTATATAATGATTTTAAATTCCACTTAAAAAGTAAATTTTTCATTGTAATACAGTAATAATTTCGTCAATTTTACAGAAATGGTCTGCAGATTATTTTATATCTCAAGGTATGGACAGATCCAAACTGATGATTGGATTACCTCTTTACGCTCATACTTACAAGCTTCTTTCAAGATATAACACTACACCTGGTAGTGTAGCAACAGGTTCTGGTTTGGGCGGAGGTGGATTATCGTATCCCGATGTAAGGAATATTTATGATTTATTAAAACAATAAATTTTTATAATTAACTTTAAAATTATTAGAATTTAAAAATATAATCTGTAAATAGTTCTCTAAAAGTGAGTCAATTGAAATATATTTTTTACTTTTATTTCAAGAACAACTCTCTCTCTGTCTTCTCTTTTTTTCTCCTTCTCTTTGCTGGAAACAAATGAAACATGAATAATAACATGCAGCTGTTCTAAACTGGTTTAACCATTTTAAAATATAGTGCTCGGTTAACTGACTTTTGGACCACCCTTAATACATAAAGTAATATTTCAATAAAATCTGAAAAATGTAGAAAAACGTAAGATATTTTTAGTTTACTTATAACGTAATAAAGAAAACAATTAATTAATTATATCAATTTTATTACAATACGTCATTGAATATACAGTTAAAATCAATAATAAATTAATTTATTAATCAATTAGGTTTGTGAATTTTTGGAAAATGGTGGTACTCGAGTGTTTGACGATGAAGCCAAAGTCCCTTATGCGTTTAAAAATAGAGATTGGATATCCTACGATGATTATGAAAGCGTCAAAATAAAGGTAAGAACAATATATACACAATGCTCGTAAAGTCAGTTTAAACTGCAATATCGTTGATAAAATCCCTGATAAAAATAATTTAATACATTAGAAAGATAATCTCTACAGGGGAAATTACTAAATTGATTTCAGTAGTGAGGCTGTTTTACATATTCATCATGGTTTGGCCAACAGTTTTTGCCCCCGGGCGAATTGGAAAGAAAACTTTTTTCACGGGCCGAACCAGAGGCTGCCCTAGGAAGATTTTGAGGTGGTGCGAGATCTCATTATGGTGTCACCCTCGTAGAGACTAAATTGTACAGTACATACAGATTACAGATACATTTTTCACATTATCATGCATTATCTATTATCAACATTCTACGCTGTGTTTAAGAGATTTTTAATGGAGCGTTAACTCTAAACGCACAGTGAGTTGTTGACCTTTTTTTTTTTTCGTTTTTTTAGGCGTCAGAATTTTTCGTCGGGCTATTCGGTCTTGAGTAGCTAATATTGAAAAATTAATCGCGGGCCTCATAAATTCATCAGACGGGCCGGATCCGGCCCGCGGGCCGTATGTTGGCCATGCCTGGACTAGACCAACAATGGGGACCGTCAGATGATGAGGGATGGAACATGATATATCGGAAACACACTGCACGATTCTTGAAGTTTTTCGATAGAATCGATTCCGGATCCCCCAGAACGATAGGATAACACATCAACTAAAACCTATCGGCCATCGGCTGTCGCGAAGAGATCATTATGATTTATGGCTTTATCAGTTCTATTTATTAAAGCCTTACATACATGTATAACGTATTTTTCCATGAACAGAAAACAGAGTCTGCCTACTAGTGAAAGTTTAACTGAAAGTGATTAGAAGAGTGGAATCTTATTAGATTATCCATAGTCTTTCCCAGGAGCCGATGTTCATTAGTCTACATGTTAATCTACGAAGAAAAATAGTTTCATGTTCATCAATATTAATTATTTCTTAGCATTTAATTGTTTTATATAAAATTATTTGTGAAATACAAATTATATAAATAGAATTAATATTGTATTATTATTTTTCAGTCTGAATGGACGAAAGAGAATAATTTTGGTGGAGTTATGACATTCAGTCTTAATACTGATGACTGGAAGGGAACATGCGATGGAAAAACTAAATTTCCATTAATGAAAATCATTAAAAAAATAATTCACGAATAACGAATTTCGAATTTATATTTATAACTAAAGAAATATATTTTATACAAGTTTATGTACTGTGTTNTGTATTATTGTTATTATTATTACTGTATAATACAATTACATTTCCGATGAATATAGTGAGCGGCTTAATCAAGTGAAATGTTAATATGTGATAAATGCGTATTAAATGCCGTATTAAACTGTATAGAGTGCCATTTAAATAAATTTCTTATTATATATTTTAAATTAATGTTTAAATTATTTTCAAGAAAAAAATGGATTTAACGAAATTATATTTGAATGACCATCCGTTTCCATAAAAAAATAGTTTTTATAAATAAACAAATCACTTTAAAATCACGGCTTTAAAGAGATTTATTTGTCTTCTAATATGGTAATGAAAGCGTGGGAGGATCATTAGAAGAAACTCTCGCCGATACACATTTTATGTTTAGATTAGCAGTCTGTAGAACTTGTGTTAACTGCATGGCAAGGAAAATATTTGGCGACATAAAATTTTATCTATAAAATAAATGCTAAATAAAAAATATTCTTATTAAAACTTGTTTTTCAATGTATCATTTTTAATTGGATTATAAAGAAATATGTGCACTAAAAGGAAAAAGTATGGGAAACATTGGTTTAATGTATTGTGTTATTCCATATACTTATTTTGTAAAAATTAATAATGTTTTCGAAAAAAACTACGTTAAGAACAAATTACCCAATGAAAAAATAATGTTCTTTTTTAAACCCTGCCCTTTAAAAAATCCTACCGTATTTTCTCGGATTGTCCGGCAAGTCGTTCTATCCGGGGAGACCACGAAATCAGATTTTTCTGTATGGCAAAAACCGGCATGCCGGTTGAGGTTATGCATCCCTCTCTAGAGGGCTTTATTATAAAACTGTGAAACTGTCAGCCTTATATCAAAAATTATTATTATATGTTCAATTTCTTCATTTTGTCTTTTTTCTAAAGATGTAAAATATCCATGGAATTCGGAAAGTGCTTTTCTTGTGTTTATTTTTGCATTTCTGAATCAAATTACAATAAAATAAATATATTAAATTTAAGAAACTCTCGTTAAATGATCTTTCTTTTTTTTTCTTTCTTTATTGTTTCATATGCAGACTGTAGCCTTTTAATTTTTTCTCCGAAGCGCACCACTTAGCTAATAGGCAAAGCGGTTAGTGCGGTCACAAATCGTCCTCAACTTACACGATTAATATTCCTTGTGTGAAATTTTGAGGACGGTGTTATTTTTAAGGTCGGGGTAGGTGATCGGTGTAGCCTACACCAACTACTACAACAACCACTACAATGGCGTGCCGTGACATTTGATGATAGGGAAGCTGTGTTTTTGTAAGAAGCCGACATCCAGGGGAAATCAGTCAATCGCACGTCAGTGATGATCTAGGGTCCATTCGTATGGTTTATTCGATAAGCCAGTAAAAACCGTAGACTTCTATAAATGCATTTTTAATATCACAATTACATTCCGAATCGCTAGCCATGATATAAGGTATACAATTAAAAATAAAATAATAAAAACTTACTCGGTGAAATAAAATATATGGTGGATGTACCGGTACATACAAAATATTCTTCAATTGTACAAATATACTTTTAAAGAAAATTATAATTAAATATAGCTTTGTAAAGAAACTTACATAAAAATATAAAATATTCTTTACTTTTTAAATCTTAAAACAGTGCACTTACAAGTTAGTCAAATAGCTCCCTACGAGTGGTTAATGGATGGAATCGAAAACGGTTGCAGAGCGTGCATACACACGGACTGCCAAATCCCCAGGGTGCAGATACCGGTCAATGTCAAATACCTCTTTTGTCGCATCACTAGTATACCTCAAAGGACG
>NW_019384311.1:1020880-1037632 GCF_000671375.1 Centruroides sculpturatus | reverse complement strand
TTATTACAAATTTCTATATTACGTGTGAAAAACAATGATAAGATTGCTATTATATCGAATATAAATTTGTATATTCTTATTCCCAATGGAAGCGCCGTATTGTCGAACACGGGAAAGCTTTCAAGGCGAAAATAACTGAATGGTGTAAAGCAGACAGATTTGCGGATGCGCTTTACATAGCATCAACCTCTGGTGGTTTAGCTGGTGGAAGCTACACACCAAAATATCGTATAACGCTTCCAACGATTCTATACATTAGCCACTGGTAGGGAGCCATTTGACTAACTTGTTAGAGGTAATTACAGGATAGTGAGTAAGAGGTACAAAATAGGTAGATATAGGATGGCAAGGATTCAAATAGTATTATTAAATATTGACAGTGATAGCAATGATATGTAATCTAAAAGAAAGATATGTTACTGGATTTTACACACAAACACTACTATCCACACAAACAGAAAACTCAGATTTTTTTGCATTTATCAACGTTTTAAGGTCGACCGAGTCTAAAAATGTAAGAATCTTAGGGATTATTTTTTAATCCAGCGTCAAACTTTTCCTCTGTTATACATAATAGAGCCGGAAAAGTAAAATGGCGTCTGCGGAATCTATAAAGAAGTTTGGTGTCAGACCTCTTCCGTATGTTGTGTCTGGATGAGAACGTCATGAGCCATTCGGGTATGAACATCTGGCTTGTATAATTTGTGTCTTGCCTCTCTCGGCATGCCATTTTGCTGGAACGTGCTGCAAAATGGCTCATCCTAACAATCCAACTGCTGTATTGGATCCAACACTGAATTAAGTATTCGTTATATTAAGAGTTGAAACATAATGATTATTACAGAGTCTGCATTTTTAAATAATGGTTCCTAAAATAGAAAGTAATCTAGAAAACATTATAAGAGCAAGTTATCGCAATATATATAGTCTATACCGGATGGCCTTACTCGTGAGTTCGTTTTACAGCACAGTATGCCCGTGGTCCTGGTAGAATACCACCAAAATAAATTATCGATGCTTTTTAATGTATACTTTAAAAATATCTATATTAAGTTTCAGCAGTTCTATAAAATATTCCCTATATCATTTGTTAGAAAATTTTACAGAAAAGATTATGAAAACGCTGTAGTGTTAATATTCAGTGTACCCTTTAGCTGCCACTCGAAATTATCGAGTGACATTTCCACTTCTCAGGACGAGGACCTAGATGTTGGATTTTGGGAAGCGGTGTAGATGTTATGTGACGGCGTTGTGTACAGCGACGATGCGTGATATGTAAATGAATGAGTGCACTGAAGAAATGAGATAATGATTCAATTGTGAATGTTATCGTGAGGAGTGTGTGTAAGGATGTGTTGAAGTGAAACCGCGAGCTTACCCGATCGTTAAAATGTCTAGCTGAGCCCGTAATCTTCCCGTTGGTAAGGTTGTCTTCAGATTTAGTCCCCGGTCCCACGCCAAATAGCCTACATCCTATCGATGCGTCCTCCATGAATGAAATATCATTCGAAATTTTACGGTGGAAACTCTTCAGCCTCCCGAAATTCAGTTGCAATACTTGTTTATTTTCATTCTTTGTGAGAAGTAGTGTTTAACAATAACCATAAAAACCATTGTTGGAATGATGACGTTTAATTATTAAATTGTGTAGAAAAGTATTTTAAGTCAATTATACGAATTATAAATTCGGTTTTTTTTTTTTTTTTTTTGAAAAGTTTCTATAATATTGTAAGCAGAAAAATTTTCAGATAAACATTTAAATGTTCATTATTAAGGCTTTAGAAGAAGTTACAAAGCATACAGAAAGGCTCAGTTTTCCTTTTTTTTCCATCGACGAGCTGTATTGGCAAACGACATTCGTACAGTGCATAATATGTAGGCTACTTACAAATGTGATTTATTCTAGAAATATCCTTCACAAATCTTTAATTTACACGTCTTCAGATTTCTTCCACACGAATGTATAATGATTACTGAAATAAAAACTTTAACAAAATTAATAAGCTTTAAAGTAAATGTACAAAATCGTGCCATATGCCTATATAAACGTTAGATATATGTTCAGCAGACCATCAATAAATCTTCATTCACATTGTACAGAATATGTTTATAGCCAAAGTTAAAATATGTAGAGTTAATGTGAATGCCATAAGAAATAAATTTTTTGTCAAAAATACAAAACTATTTCATCCCAAGTAATATTTCTCATTGTACTGAATCGAATAAAATTGTATAGCATACTTTATTTAGTGTTAAATTTAAATTATTTTAAAATAAATTATTTTTAAAAAAATACTTTATCTTTATCTGGATTAAATTTCTATTGTTATTTAAATGTATCAGAGGATAAGCTATGGTTTTCCTAATTACATTGTCATACATATGTCATAAAACAAAACAGTAAAATGCAAATTTATTTACTTATTTACCATTATCTATTTATTAAACAGATATATTATACACAGAACATTATGTACAAACTTTCATTCACAATATGTAACAATATAACAGTTTTAAACATTATAAAAGAGCTTCTTGTTTTGAAAATTGTTGAAACTAATATCTGAAATAACAGTAGAGATAACAGAGACTTATCACGATGCTACTGGTAACATTAAAATGATAGAAGATTGCATTCTGATGATTTAAGTGTAATTTCTATGTTGTTTGGATTGTAATTTAATTAATTAATTAAATTAGAATCCAAAAAAATAACAAAAATATTTATTTTAACACAACTAAGCAGTAGTGACAAGCATATATTTTAATATTCAAATTTCCATAATTTAAATTACTTATAAAAAATTATAGGAAAATTAATAAGTAGTTCTATCATTAACTAGAAGTGGAATTAAATAATTTAGTTCTTATTATAGCTATCAGATGGCGCTAAGTAAGTAACTTTATTTTTGGTGAATTTTTGATAAAAATATCACACAAATTTAAACGAATTATATTATCGCCGCTCGTGTTGCATTAACTTAAATATTAATTATTAAATAATGGTAAAAATGTATTACGTTAAAAGAATAGACAGACAGACCGACCGACATTCACAGATCATCCAACAAGAAGAAGAAAGGATGTTTAAAGAAAAGATGACATGGAGCACGTAACATAAGAACCTGATTAGGATGGTGTTTAATTCTAAACTTTATACAATTAAATTAATGTATATTAATCAGTCTATAAATAGGATTTTTCTTTTTATCGATTTTTTTTTCTGCAGATATTTTAAAGTTTAATATCAATTTCTATTTTATACTTAAATGCTGACGATTCGATTTGCATATTTATGGACTTGCTATATCGGAAAGAGAAGTAAATTTCATTTTCGGATTTAATTTCTTTTGGTAAAATTGATCTGATACAGTATGCACTTCACAGAATGTAATACTCCTTACGTAATTATTGTTACTTGTATTTACCCACGATAAAAAAAAACCAGCACGTCAATTGCTCTAGAATATATTTAATTGGCTTTAAACCGATTTTTACAGCTTCTATTAATTATTTAATTGGAAGTGAATCAATCTTGGTTAACTGACTTTTGCGCCTCTCTGTATATACAGTATATAAAAGAAAAACATTTCTGTTTAGTTGTGTAAATTTATTGTATGCATGAAAACAGTCTTTTGGTATAGTCGATCTTCCTCATGAGGATTTCATCTGTTTCAATATGCGAAATTTATTTAAACGTTTTTAAATATTCTTTGTGATTCCGCTAGAGGAAGTTTTCAAAAAAATTTTGCATATTGAGGTGGATGAGAGCCCCAAAATAAAAGTCGACATCGTCAAAAATCTTAGGTACCAAGAGATACCATGATGCGACAAATGAATTAGATTGATAGAATGAGGACACTTAACGCAATACTTGAAAAATCTGCTAAGGGAGGTGATTCCCAGGAGAGGGCTTTTAATGGGAGATTAGCACACGTTTAGGTGTTACATAAAGAAGAATGGTCTTCAATATAAAATGCGGTTTAAATTTCAAATTTTTTAACTCGTTTTATTGTTACAACTTATCTGATATAGTAGAACAAACTAATTAAACGACAAAAATAATTCAGAAATTTTGAAATGTTTATATAGCCTAAATAATAAAGGTCATAAATTACAGTATTTTAATGTACACAGACTAACATTAAAATAATTTATGGTCTTTATTATTTGTGTAAAAATTTAAAATTTTTTTAAATTAATTTTTACTTTCTATTAAATTAGTTTACTTAACAGCTTGTTGTATAAGATACATTTTAATAATAAAGCGAGTTTAAAAACTTGAAAATTAAATTGCGTTTTGTTGCAGAACATTCTTCTTTGTGTTCTAAGTTAAATACAATGACTTTTTTCTGTTTACTTTTTTATAAATCCGTCAGTGGCCGAGTGAATGAAACAATTGAACACCGGTAGCGGGTTCTTCCCTGGCCAACGGACTGGTCACGTGAAGTTTTCCAAAATTTCATGTGTGTTTACCTAAATAGGGATTATTGGACTTTCTATGGACACATACAAACTCCTTCTGGGAGGAACCCCCTTGGCAGAGTACCCAAGTGTGCATTACCTTCTTCCATCATTACAATACGCCCGATCCTATGAGCAAAAATAATGCTTTTGTGAGGGAATACTTTGATTCGATCTTAAAGTTTCACATAAAGTACGTAACAGAAAAGATTACTAATGACCACATGTGAAAGCTTGACCGTTGAAACTGCAAAATACGTGGCGCGTGGAAAGGGATTGATTGAAGTTCCAACCGTGAATGCTCTTGGGATTTCACGTAGCTTGTATTTCATTGATCTGTTTGTTTTTTCGGGCTGTTAAAACAATTTTGAATGTGCATTCGTACGTTTATCAGTTATGACAAAATCGACAAAATTAAATATGGTGCCTATTTGTACTGTACTTCAAACTACTGCTATATACAGAGTTCTTAATAACAGGTATGATCATTCGCCATCTCTTGTCTTTCAGGCTATCTGTAAACACTCTTTAACATCAAAAATACAAAAGATTTGGCAATTATAATACAAAAGGTTTTATCACATTTCATTAACGTTTATTGTAAATAAGCATTTTAAATGTTGCCGGGAAAGTTGAGCAACTCGCTTCTGGTTAATTTTCCCTTATAAAAACGAATTTTTAATAATCATTTTCATTTTGCAGCAGCTTTTTTTTAAAAGAATATCTCGCTGTTTGGTAGTAATATCAAACTCCTTTGATATATATTTTGTGTCAAATTGGAACAAAAGCTCACACTGAACTACAAAATCGCTTAAGTATTAGTTTTCCCCTATCTGAATATTGTATCAAAAACATTTTTAGTATTATTGTTTTCCTCATTTTCGCCAAATGGCGATAGTTTGCAGTTGTGATAACACGGACTTCAAATTAAACAACTAAACAATGATATAACTTTGTCGTCAATAATATCTGTCAACTTTCACAACTTTCCTACATGTTCTCAGTGTCAAAGGAGACGCTTTCTCGCGACCGTCTGACATGCTGTTCCGATTTTACCGATTAAATATGACAACTAAGGGCCAGCCAACTCAGTCGTCGCAGTTCTTCAACCAGTCGTCGAATACATCGTGTTTGTTTCATTAACGGATACCTTGGCAATTTCCTCTACGGATACGCCACCCCGCTCTCCTGCGAACATATTATCTAGTGTTGACCTCCGGAGTAAGAACTTTCCTCTTTCAGACCCAACCGGCAAACATCAGATCTCTAAAACTCCTTTACAAGGATTTGCTTTGAAAGTGGAGAAAATTCCGTGATCCGCGCAACAGGTGTGGAATCACTGGTGGTATTAAGCGGGAAGAAGATTAACGAAATAAACTATGTTGCAGCGAATACCCTAGTATCCCACATCCTCCTGAAAACTCAGTAAAAGTTATGAAAATTGTTACTGTATAGCTAAGGCAAAAACATAGTATGCTCACTGCAATGTTTAGTCTATACACGTTAAAGTTGGTTTTTTTAATGGCAGATTGTTCAGCTCCTAATTCAACAAATAGTTCTGAAAATGGTTACAAGAAAAATTGAATAAAGAAGGAAAATATACATACAAAATTTCCGCGAGAATTGATAACTTTGTGATCGGAAGGTCGGCACCTCTTCGATGCCACGTCAGGATGATACCACTGTGTCTCTATAGACACAAAAGCAACAATGGCTGTTTACTTTTGTTCTACCTTAGTTACGCAAGCGGTCGCGTGAGTAGGCGGTTGGATTCGGGACGGATTCGGGCGGTTGAATTCTGGTGGGATTATTTCAGTTCGATATGAAATAGCGAACTGAAATAATGCACTTAGAGACAATTATACAAAACAAAAAGCAGTTTATTTCTTCATAGTATTTTTATACATAAGACTAATAAGATAAGATTACCGAGTCAATTAGGAATCTGTAGGCGCGGATAAATCAGATGCGCGTGAGAGAGAGTTCACAATAGATCGCGCGTGGCTAAATACCTAAGATTGAAGATAAAGATTGAATCATCGAAGAAAGTCCTTCGATTAATCACTTTAAAACGTTCACCAGGTCAATTTCTCTCCAGCAAGCTGATCCAAAAAACTTTTTTACATGGTCTACTCCATCGCTAGACCATGTCCTCTTCTTCGATTCGGATCCTTTTGTATATAAAAAATTGGATCTAAATCTCTCTAGGCCAATTCGAAAGTAGTCTGTCCTCTCTCTGGCAAGGTCGCTTCTGGGAATTGTCACCCCTTCAGGACAAACCAAATCAAAGAGTGAAAGCTAAATTGTTTAATTTTCTTTAATTAACAGTGATTAATATATTTTACAATGATCCTATTATAATATGTTTTATTTTTTTATGCATTTAAAGTGAATTCAATAAAACCTGTGTAAACCGAAATCATACGGCACCTTATATTTATTCCGGTTTGGCAGGTTTCCGTTTGATTCATGTTCCGTTTTGGACAGATTTTACTATATATTTCAATGAAATTTTTTCAGTATTTTCATGTAGAATATGCATCGTTTGTTTCTTACGTCTTGCTCGAATTTCACAGACAATCCCAGTCATCCACGAAGGACAGTTCTCTTATGAATTTTAAAATATAAGCATACTTAATATATATTTGATATAAAAGAAAATTGTTTAATAATATGCATGAATAGAGAGATGAAAAAAATATTCTAGTTACAAGTTTCATTTTCTCAGTTTTATCGAGTGAAATAATATTGACATCGATTTTATTTCCCTTTGAAAAAATTGAATTGCTTCAAAGTATATTACTTCCAGAATTTTGTANAATTCGGAAAGTGCTTTTCTTGTGTTTATTTTTGCATTTCTGAATCAAATTACAATAAAATAAATATATTAAATTTAAGAAACTCTCGTTAAATGATCTTTCTTTTTTTTTTCTTTCTTTATTGTTTCATATGCAGACTGTAGCCTTTTAACTTTTTCTCCGAAGCGCACCACTTAGCTAATAGGCAAAGCGGTTAGTGCGGTCACAAATCGTTCTCAACTTACACGATTAATATTCCTTGTGTGAAATTTTGAGGACGGTGTTATTTTTAAGGTCGGGGTAGGTGATCGGTGTAGCCTACACCAACTACTACAACAACCACTACAATGGCGTGCCGTGACATTTGATGATAGGGAAGCTGTGTTTTTGTAAGAAGCCGACATCCAGGGGAAATCAGTCAATCGCGCGTCAGTGATGATCTAGGGTCCATTCGTATGGTTTATTCGATAAGCCAGTAAAAACCGTAGACTTCTATAAATGCATTTTTAATATCACAATTACATTCCGAATCGCTAGCCATGATATAAGGTATACAATTAAAAATAAAATAATAAAAACTTACTCGGTGAAATAAAATATATGGTGGATGTACCGGTACATACAAAATATTCTTCAATTGTACAAATATAGTTTTAAAGAAAATTATAATTAAATAGAGCTTTGTAAAGAAACTTACATAAAAATATAAAATATTCTTTACTTTTTAAATCTTAAAACAATGCACCTAGTCAANCTGTACTTCTATAATAATAATTTAAAAGTAAGAATATTTAATAAGAACATTTTCAGATTAGATAAATGAAAATTGTATCCTCTAGTGTTTTGATGAGGGGCAGTACATTAATTACGTATATAGTTTATGGGGGATAGATGGTCACAAAAACACTAATGTATTTACAAAGGGAAAGGAGGAGGTCAAAAGTGGCTCAAAACTGTATACGAAATTAATAGGTGACTCCCTAGAGCGTTATCATAAATATCATTAATTAATGATTTAATCATTCGGTAAATCATTAATGATAATGATAGTAATGATGTTGATAATTATGATGTGGTTAAATCATTATACCAATTTTATTCAATTTTATTGTATTTTTTAAAATAAATAAATTTTACTTTTAAAATATAGTAGTCATTTGAGAACCGATTTGAATGTTTATTTAACCAAAATTAACAATAACTAGTAATTATCAGCACTTATTTCTATTCTAATTTGTGTTTACGAATGCTATAAAGAATTACAATTACACAGTGTAAACGTAGCAACGTAATGAAAATTTATAGAATTAGAACTGAAAAATTCAAACTATAAAATAAAATATTAAAATAGTTTTCAAAAAAAATCAAATGAATATACAAGATTTCCTAAAATCAACAGAACTACGTTACTCGACTTTGTAATATTAATCAACTTTTGGACCATATTGTATATGCAAGTAAGTTTAAACAGATCTTTTAAGTTCAATTTAATTCTGGTAATTATTTTAAATTAAAATTTTTAAACATATGTGACTTAGGACTTTATATTTCTAAGAAATTTAAATTAAGTTTTTAAATGTTATTTTTATTGCGTTTTAATTTAATTATTCCAACAGATAATGAAGATTATTAATTTATAATCTGTAATAAATTCTGTAAAATACCGTATAATATTTTTTATTTTAAAAAGATTACACTGCTTAAGAGATGAAAATGAACTTAATAAACAATATAAAGATACACGTGTGCAAAGATAATAATTTATAAATGAATTATTGTTTTATCATTTTCCATTCGATTCTTTGGTATAAATTTTAAAAATATTTTCTAAACCATTTCTTTCTATACTTTTGATGGAAGTTGTTGAACTTTAGTTATTATATTTGAGTAGTTTACAAAAGTTTTTTGTATTTTCCTAACAATTGAGATAAGCTCTTGTTTCAGAAAGTAGATTTATTACTTCTTTCGAAGTGTATATTGCAGTTGAAATGATACTAATTAGATGTTTTATCGATTTATTTTCAACCTTTCATAAGCTATAGTATTATTGGCGATGATAATAACAAGAAATGAAATTGTATCCAATTGTGAGGGAATAAAACTAGTTTTTCTCAAGCATATCTTTTCCTGGGATGCTAATACAATATTAATAGCTTTGTATCTCTGTAAAGCTAATGAGGAATCCAGTAGCAATCTCGAGAGCAATTTTTAATTTGTATAATAAAATAAATAATATACAGTAGTTTTATTGATTTAATAATTACATTAAAATAAGCTACATTATATTACAACATAAATTGTAACGAAATTGAAAAATAATGATTAAAAATTTAAAAATATAAACATATTATTTGAAATACTATAATAAGCTCGTACTAATAATAAGTAATTTTAATATATTTTTTAATGAGGAAAAATTTATTTTATTGGTCATGTTTTCTTCGAGATTGGGACGGGAAATAGTAAGGAGGAGACGTCATAAAAATATAATAATTAAAATATTAGAGGCAATTCTTTTTACCTCATTTCCTCTGGATCCATCTCTGGATAATATGCCAGCAATCAATGTAAAGATTTGATGATAATTTACTTTTAGACATAAATATTAAATGATTTTAATTTCTATTTATTGTTGCAATGCAATTTTGCATCATTTTATTCTCATAGTATTCTTTCTTAATTAACTAACCCCTTAACGCCCGCCTGATTTTAATTATGATGTAATTAAGCATAAAAAATACATAAAAATACTTAAAACTGAAAAAAACGAAAGAAATGCGTTAATTTTGAAGAAAAAGCTTCAAATTTTATTTTCCTTTGTCTCGCCTTTCTGTGAAATTTAACACAGATGAGTCATTGTTTACACAGCTGGATGACCTTGAACACAGCTGGAGTCGGATTTCCCGGGGCATTCTCATATACGTCTCGGGACGACAAGGGTTTAAAGTAGGGTGAATATGAGCGACATGTATATTTTTAAATATTTTTAAACAATTCAAATTTTAATTNTTGTACAAATATAGTTTTAAAGAAAATTATAATTAAATAGAGCTTTGTAAAGAAACTTACATAAAAATATAAAATATTCTTTACTTTTTAAATCTTAAAACAATGCACCTAGTCAAATAGCTCCCTACCAGTGGCTAATGGATGGAATCGAAGACGGTTGCAGAGCGTGCGTACACGCGGATTGTCAAATCCTCAGGGTGCCGATACCGGTCAATGTCAAATACCTCTTTTGTCGCATCACTAGAATATCTGAAAGGACGCGACAGGACTATTGTAGATTTTAAACATTTCTCACCACAGCTGTAAAAATCTAAATATGTTAAACTTAAAATTCGTTTGTTTTCTAACTAATTCGTTTTAGAACCAAGTGTCCTCAGCAATTTCCAAAATTTACAACTTTTCGGTCACTCATTGAACTGGAAAAATTTCTGTCTTTATTACATTAATAATACGAAGAAATCAGTCTCCACTGTACTCGGTTAGAGATGATTCGGTTAAACTTCTGTTTAAGTAAAATTTCGGCTCTTTCGTCAGGGTTTTATTTATGTCCCCCTATTCCCTGATCGCTTTAATTATTTAACTACTTCTTAAGTAGAAATAAGTCGAAACCGGTTACTTTGTACTCGATTATTTGTAGTCTCGGGGAAAAAGTGGAAAGACAAATTTTTATGACAAACGGATACATAAATCGTAAATTTAAGGAAAATAAATTCTAGAGCTTATCGGTTGGGTTAAGTTATAAATCCATTCATGATTCGTGTATCGGGCGAGGGCGGCCAAATATCTAGCGAGCGGGCGGCTAACAGCCCAGAACCGGTCCTGGATAGAATTGGATGCGGTATACGTGTAGCATCCACCCAAGGTCTTAGGCTTCCACCGGCTAAACCGGTGAGGTTGGTGCTCTGTAAAGCGCATGCGCGAATCAGGCTTTTTGGATGCTGACAATACGGCGCTTCCACTCTGCCACTAATATTCGAATATAAAATAGCAATCTTATTGTCTTTGTCGCATATAGTATAGAAATTTGTAATAAGATACATAATGCGGTTATAATAAAATATTGTGCGATTATTTTCATATAATTAAATTTAATATGTACAGTGAGTGATCGGTTAACGAACATAATCTGTTCCAAGACTTTGTTCGCTATCCAAATTGTTCGTTAACCGATTATCGATTTACCATAGGTTTCTATGGGAATTTGATTAATTCGTTCTGGAGACCCCCAAAAATAAAAAAAGTATATACTTTTTTACTACGTTTATTCATATGTAATAATAAAAATACATATATACACGGTCTTGCATTTTTATTAGTCATGTTTTTTCTGTTTGTGGGAGTTAAAGAATCTATCCAATGTCGATTGCTTTTCTGTCTTATTCATGATTTTTCAGAAGTAATTAATAGCATTGTAATTGTAGAGATCCCTAGGCCTATTAGCCTCAACTTGATTTGGTTGCCATTTTAAGACCGTTGTTCTGACATCTTCCTAATTCTTCAAAAGATCTTTAATAGCGGATATCGGCATAAATTCGTATTTTCAGAAGAAAACGTAAAAGAATTGTTTCTGTCAGAAATACAAAAGGCTGGAATTACAAGAGAGAGTTTCAAAGTTCGGGGGAATACTATCCGATCAGTATATACTGGGTAGAACGTCGATGTCGATGTCTTCCGCGCTCCGAAAAGTTTCGAATTGGTGCCTGAAGACAAAGGAAGACCAATCGGTATTCGTTATTTTACGTCGCTTCTTGTGTTTGTTCAGTGAAGTGTTCGTTATTCGAACATATGTTCGTTGTCCGATCATAAAAATCTTTCGCGCAAGTGTTCGTTATCCGATTTGTTCGTTAACCGATCACCCACTGTATTTATTTTTTAGAAAATACAAGGGAAGCGATGAATGCGCCGCTTCCAATGAAGGCACGTCACTGAACTACTACTACTATCAATAAGCCATTAATTGTTTTATTGTCTTGTAAACACATACATATTTAAATTTGGAACAGCATTAAATAAACAACGCCTGTCTTCATACATCCTTAAAGATATTATAATGTTTCAATTTGGTAAAGTGTATGATTAATATTTTGGGAAATTTTTGATGAAAAATATTATTTATGTAGCGCAAACTAGGGATATACTAATAGCAATATCGGTGTCAGTATCGGCAGTATCGGGATGTTCCTAGCGCCATCTGATAACTATAATAAGAACTAAATAATTTAGTTCCACTTTTAAATAATAAACCTAACTTATTTTCAGAAATTTTATAGAAACATTAATAAATAATTTAAATTATGTAAAATCCATTAATATTAAATTATATGCTTGTCACTACTAATTTACTTAAATATTTTTGTTGCCTTTTTGGAATGCGTTTTAATATGTAGTCTATAGTTATATTTAATACTACAGTGCGGGTAGAAAGTAACTAGGCATAGAGAAATCACTATAATTTCTGCATTTATAATGCAAAAATGATAAAAATTATTTAATGTGTACCTTATTAAATGGATGCATATATCTCAAAATTTAACGTAAATACCGGTCCCATCCACCACTGACACGTTTTCATCAAATAGTAATGTGAATGGACTGCCACTCCTCTGTCCGCCTGCATACGAAGCTATGGTCATTTTAGTTTTGAATGATAATTCTTGATTGTTTCCGGACGTATTTTGGCATGACGTCCCTTCATCATACGTCACAATCTCTGAACAGCAAACACTGATTTCCACACCTCGTAGANTTCAGTTCATAATTCTACGCCAAGTAAATTTCACGAATTTTGAAGAAATCAATAAGTAATATATAAGAATAGATGTCAGTCAATGCATTAAAACAAAACTCTAGAAAATTATATTTGAATTTATTTTTGTAGCTTGTCAATGCTATTTCGAAACTATATTTATCACGTTATCTGATCCCATGACTGTGAATATACTATACATTATATATTTAAAAATATCATATATTGTATAATATAATATCTATTTTTGACATTTAGATTATATCTTTTATCCTAAAATAAAAAATAGTAATTTTTTAAAAAATTATTTTTGATATTTTTTGCCATCAGACACATTAAAAATTGGTTGTATTGATTGGTTAATAATTTCTGTACCTTTTGTCGAGAACATCTGAAATTTTACAGGGAAATTTGTGTATTAGGGAAATTAATGCTAATTAAATTTTGGCGGTTAAATATCGAGGAGTGAAGAGCTAGAAGAGGTCATGTGTCATATTTCGAGTGGGATCGAATTTTACATTTTTACTTCTTTTCATTAGCATTTACAATTTTTTTAAATAAAATTCATCTCTACCCTCAAAATTAAACATTTTGCCATTTTATAATAATTAATAATATTAAAAAAACTAAAATCTTATAACAGATGGCACTACAAACAATTTTAACTTTCTTGCCGGGAAAGTTACGCAACTGATTTTTTTTTTTTATATGTTGATATTCGACATTTATTTAAAATTTATGAAAATTTTCCTGTTGCTTTAAATTATCTTATCTGTTTTAATAATCAATGGTGAAATTTATACACTGGTATGTATTTTCTAAAATGTTAACCAGCTTTTGCAATGTTTGATACGCATTATCTTTACAAGAGTATTAATATATAATATTAAATGTTTTGAATAATATATCTTATGTAATGTTAGTTATTCAGAGAAATTACTAATTTTTCTACATAAAATAATATACTGTGTACATATATATATAGTCCATTCAATTGTGGATTTTTTGTCCAATTCTACGCCAAGTAAATTTCACGAATTTTGAAGAAATCAATAAGTAATATATAAGAATAGATGTCAGTCAATGCATTAAAACAAAACTCTAGAAAATTATATTTGAATTTATTTTTGTAGCTTGTCAATGCTATTTCGAAACTATATTTATCACGTTATCTGATCCCATGACTGTGAATATACTATACANAAAAATTTGGTGTCGACATCTGTTATCATATTTTATTATAAAATCCTTTTTATATTTTTAATTATTATAAAATGGCAAACAGCTTAATTTTGAGGGTGGGGATGAGTTTTATAAAAAATTCTAAATCCTAATAATGAGTAAAATCGTCATTCACTCTGACCCTACTGGGAATTTTCGTGCTTAAAGGACGACCGGTAGGAAGATAATGGGGTGACCCCCATTATCTTCCTACCGGTCGTCCTTTAACCACGAAAATTCAATGACATCAGTCCCTCCCTGCAAAAATTTCAGAAATTTTTGACAAAAAAAGCAGAGGAGTTATTAAGTTTGAAAGAGGGTGAACAAAATATTGCCACAGACATATAAACACACCCATACACATATCATACATACAGAAATTACCCCTAAATATTTTTGCATTTCTTGACTTTCAAGGTGTCATAAGCCCAAAAATGTAAAAATCTGGGGAGTCTTTTTTTCCCTCTGTATAACAGCCGGGAGAGTAAAAAATACAACTTGAAGACTCATTAATTATAGTAAATACTATTAATTAATAAATAATTCATCCAGTATTTATTTGTATACTACCAATTTCAACAACCAGCGTAATGCCAGTTATGGCATACTTGGGATGATATGGGCGTTGGATTCTCAAGAAGATTTAGTAATAAAATTTAAACTAATGTTAAATAACCAATCGGAAATTACATTTTATTAATGAATAATTCAGTATCAACCAATTCAGAACTTTTTAGACCATCCTCCTAGATCATCCCAGAGCAAAATCTCAGTTATGCCACTGAATACCAGCAATTTAAAGTATCGTATTATAAACAAATAACGTTTAAAATAATTAATTAAAAGCACTGGTTAAGACGGAATACAAATAAGTGACAACAATTTCATTTTATCATTAATGCGTGTTGAAGAACTAGCACGAAAGAAAAGCATAAAAAGTGTATTTACTCCAATATATCGATAGCAGTAACAAATTCTAATCACAGTAGGCAAAATTTCCGTAATATATTATAATTTGTTTGCTTGGGTACTTACTAATTTTGATAACATTAACCGAAATAACCGTTATACCGATTAACCATTTTTAACAAGCGCATTGCAGCGCTAAAAGTGCCGTAGCGGTAACTGTTGTTACTACTAATATTTATTTTTAAGGATATGTCTTCAGAACGTTCCGAAATATCACCATACCAAATTTGATTGCATTCAGACTGCTAAATATTTGTTCAGATAGCAATGAATAAGGCACTTTAATTACGTTCACCCAGTACATATAAAATTAATAAGTAATATTATGATTAAATATAAAAATAAGACTGTACTTAATTTCTAGATAATTTAAAATTTATCTGTAAGTTTTATATTTAAAATTTTAGAAATTAAATTTAATTATCTCAGGGCCTTGTAGTTGGATAACAATTAAATTCGTCATTAAAATAAAAGAAAAATTTCCATTATAAAATTCCTGAATTTCGCTAAAGGCAACATTATTTCTTTTCCGATATTAAAATTGATTTATAAAAATTAAAATTAATAGAACAAGAAATTTGTTTAATGATCTAAATTTAAAACATTGAAGAATTTGTTAAGAAAAAAATAATTGTTTTTATTTTAATTAATAATAAATTAAAGTTAAAGTCAAATTAAATGTTTTATATTTAGTTAATAAAGGGGGAAACATTTAAATAATGTATTTTTATTGAAATAAAATGTTTAAAATTAATTAAAATTCTCTCTAAAATAAAATAATGTTTTATTATTATTATTATTATTAATCATTACAGTTATTTATATTAATGAAGTAATCGTTTTGTAGGAAATTCTCTGAAAGAAAACAGTAGTTTAATTATAAAAATATTTATATTCAGTAAAAAGTATATTTTGAAACAATGGATATGTCAGAAGATGAAGCAAGTAAACGTATATCTTACGATGTACGGAAATACACAGTTATATGTAACACGACTACATGCACAAAGAGAGGGGAGAACGTGCTACACAGGGACGTAGCAAACTAGAACAAAGAAGATGACCTTTGACCAAAGTATGTGACACTCGCCAACTAGCGCCGTCTAGTACAAAACATGTCTTCTTGACCTAGCACACAGGGATTACATATTTGCTTTCTTTCACTCCCTCTATCACTGTGTGCTACATACATAACAAAGATAAACTACTTTAATTTAATCTTAACATTTTTACGAATTTATCAAATTTAGTTCCTGTTAGCGGTTTCGTTAGGACATCTGCTATCATTTGGTCTGTCCTCAAGTAGTGAATTATAATTTCCCCTTTTTCGACTAATTCACGAGTAACATGATGGCTTACGTCGATATGTTTACTGCGCTTGTGAAAAACAGCGTTCTTCGATAATTGTATCGCGCTTTGATTGTCGCAGTAAACACAAATGGGGCTTTTTACACATGCTTTAAAACCCATATGCGCCAACAGTCTTTTTACATAAGTTATTTCACGCGAAGCTTCAGCTAGAGCCGAATACTCTGCTTCCATGCT
>NW_019384311.1:1009690-1020427 GCF_000671375.1 Centruroides sculpturatus | reverse complement strand
GCTTGTCCTCCACCCTGGAAATGAGCTTGTGCATCCGCCTCCTTGTGTCAGAAGCGTCCCACTCACTTTGTCATTTGCTATTAACATAAAGTTTCTGGGCACTGGAAACCCATGACACAGGGATAGAGGAATAAGAGACGTCAGTAAGCCTTGTAGACTGGCTTGCTAAGGTAGCCCACCTTAGCAAGCCAGTCTGCCCATTCATTCTCAGGACAACCAGAGTGGCTCTTCACCCAATAGAAGTCAATATCCTTTGGTCGTTGCAGCTTTTGGAAAAACCCAAGGATGTCATTAATTAATAATTGGGAGAAGAAGGTTTTTGTTTTTAATCTGGTGAAAGGCCATCCGGCTTTCTGTGAAGATGCTGATGCCCCTGCATTTGATGGTATTCTGGAGAGATTGAGTGTAGTCCAGAGCTTTCAGAATAGCAACTCTGCTTGATTGTTAGAGCAATTTTCATCTAATTTGTAATAGGCTTGATTAAAGATTTTCTCATTGCTGTCCCCAATAACAAAAGAACACCCGACTCCTCTGTCAGATCTAGAGCCGTCTATAAAAATATTGAGGAAGGCAGGAATATGATCAGGGTGGAAGACAACCTTAGCATGGATGTTAGTGGCAGGGTGTAGTAAATAGTGCCTGTCCAAGCCGTTGTTGGTTATAGTGTTAGCCAGGTCCTTAATGTTAAGAGGAAGATGGTATTAGGATAAATAATTTTAAGGTTGAAGGAGATTTCTTTGTCGCTATTAATGTTGAGTAGATAGAATTTCCACATCTTCATCTTGATGAGTAGATCGATTGGAGGATGCCCAGTAATGACAAGAAGGGCATTCATGGGCGTAGTCCAGTACCCTTTGGCTATAGGTATGACTGCCTGCCTCTGAACAGAACAAAGTTTCCCCCTGATGTGGACCCTCTTAGCTGCCTTGCCCCAGATCTCGCACTCGTACATGAGGGTCTTCCTGGGATTGATCCATTCGAATTTATTAGCATTCTCCTCCATGGTGAAAGAAGGGTCATCAGTGGTGTTACTGGCCTAGTGTGAGTTCTTCTTAGCTTCCTTGTGGTAGGGGGTGTCCAGGCATGGTGGATACGAGCCTTTCTATGAGGTATGGGTTGTCTGTGGGGAAGAGGCTGGTGTAGATTGTCCTGACCGTGTCAGAGATGGATTCCAGTGGTCCGTTGATCGACTGAACGTTAGGAGGGAGGCTAGTGGTTCTCACTTCCTTGGCCGCGATATAGTATGCAGCTGACCAGGGTTCCTTACTTGTGTCCGAGCAGAACTTCCTCCAAGAGTCTGTCCTATCTTGGTTAATAGCCTTTTTGTAGTTCTTGAGAGTGTTGATATAGTCTTGACCAAGGGTTTCTCATCTTGTATAGTTCTCATCTTGTATAGTCGGTCTCATGCCTGAATTTCTGCCTGATTTTACGTTCTGCTTGGAATCTGTACAACTCCATCTGGTTGTTTCTATGATTGTTGGCAGTTTGAAGGGCCACCGTGCACTTTAGGGTCTGCACCAGGAGATTCAGGGCAGGCTCCAGTTGTTCCAACTGGGAGCAATAGAAAGAAATAATATATAGAGTAGTGTCAGGGGTCAGGAAATTCCACAATAGTGTTCTGAACAAACCTTGCATTGAGATTTTTGTTGCATATCACGATCCCACGATCACTTATGACTGGGATATAATCATCAGCCATGATAAAACAGCAGTCTATCTTCAGCTCCATCATGATGTTTTTTAGTTTTGGTGTCACAGAGATAATCAGGTGCCTAAACTGTCTGCCCTTTTTGGAATGTAGGGATCTGATTGGCTTTATTGCCTTGTGAAATTCCTCTTTGCAGTAGCTATCTTTTATTCTGGTGTATAGCAAGTCAAGTATTTTCTGATCTTCCATGCTTTTCTGTATGTTATCCAGGATTATCTTTGGTTTTTGTTGAACCTTATCCACAACCCTGATACCGTACACTAAGGAGTTAACCTCCATAATTGCCTTCTTTAGCTTATCAGCATCCTGTTCAGTTTACAGTTCTATGCAAATGTCCCCACTTTTAAGGGGCCTGACTTTCTCCACCTCTAGAACAAGTTTCTTGGGGCAGATTGAGTCTTGTAGAGTCGACATAAGTTCCTCAGAGACAGGCTTTGGCTTATCCAGTTGGTAATCGCTGAGACAATGACATTATGAGCCGGACAACTGGGAATCCTGACCCCTTTGTAGATAGGAAATTGGCACTGATGAGTTTTGTTGTTGTGCTTTGTACTTTAGGCGGTTTTTATCCTCTTCGGAGAAAGAAATGGCAGGGGGAAAGGGAAGGGTTTGCCTTCCTTTCTCCCTGAGAGCCAGAGTAATACCAAATATCTGATGTGTTGAGGGTTGCATCTTAATCGCAGCTTCCCGGGCCATGATCCTAGCAACTATGGTAATTGACCCATTACAATTAGGAGGGGTCGTGGAAATGATAATCTCCAGCTGAGCATTGATGGTCTGAAGTAAGTCCTCCTCTGCAAAACTGTAATTTAGAGTGTCCTGAAAGTCCATGTTGCTCTGTAGATCCCTGCTTGATAAACAAAAACACCGAGAAACGCCATACAGACAGAGTTAGAAGCTCAGAAAACAACGTAAAATAAACTTGAAAAAAGCGAGAGACAACAGCACCAGGCCCGCAAAGACAGGCAAAGACTGGCCCCCCGCAGGCCTAGACAAGGACCTAATGGAGCTATGACCCCGAGAGATCAGAACCGTTGCCAAGAAAAACCGCGGAAGCAGCGAGTAAACCCATGGTATTAAACTTGTGCAGCGACCACCCTATTAAGTCCGAGTGGAGCAGGGAACAAAAGGCTTTGTTCGCGTTCCCCTCGAAAACCATTGAAATTAACTAAACCAATGATCCCAGAAACCAAAAATTACACAGAGGAAGTATAATAAAAGGCCGAACGTACCCATTAAGCGCTGACCCGCTGGAAATAACAAGTGGCCTGCAATAAGCCCGCAAAACGCGATAGCGGAAGAGATATTACCCGGCGATATAAATTCTGCAGAACAGAAGTAAATATACCGTTGTGTACAGCAGAACGTCTGCTATCCAATTATATATTATTTTATTTTAATTTCCCTTTTCTCTGCCATTATATTATTGTATTCCTTCTATGAATAACAGCATATATCTACTATGTATTTTTCTGTATTTCTGCCTGGCTGTGCACAGTGGTGCCAGACAATAAAGAATTTTTTGACTGACTAACTGACTACATATAACACAGAATATCAGACAAAATAACAGACGGGAGCAAGCGAAAGAGACCATGTGGTCGCATACAAAAACACCCATAACTTTGTTAATTATTACCCAATTTTAACAGAATATACATTAAAATGACCCGCTCTATACCAGCAAACTGAAAATGGACAAAAAATCCACAATTGAATGGACTATATATATATGTACACAGTATATTATTTTATGTAGAAAAATTAGTAATTTCTCTGAATAACTAACATTACATAAGATATATTATTCAAAACATTTAATATTATATATTAATACTCTTGTAAAGATAATGCGTATCAAACATTGCAAAAGCATACTGTATCAAACATTGCAATAATATACTGTGTACATATATATATGTACACAGTATATTATTGCAATGTTTGATACAGTATGCTTTTGCAATGTTTGATACGCATTATCTTTACAAGAGTATTAATATATAATATTAAATGTTTTGAATAATATATCTTATGTAATGTTAGTTATTCAGAGAAATTACTAATTTTTCTACATAAAATAATATACTGTGTACATATATATATGTACACAGTATATTATTGCAATGTTTGATACAGTATGCTTTTGCAATGTTTGATACGCATTATCTTTACAAGAGTATTAATATATAATATTAAATGTTTTGAATAATATATCTTATGTAATGTTAGTTATTCAGAGAAATTACTAATTTTTCTACATAAAATAATATACTGTGTACATATATATATAGTCCATTCAATTGTGGATTTTTTGTCCATTTTCAGTTTGCTGGTATAGAGCGGGTCATTTTAATGTATATTCTGTTAAAATTGGGTAATAATTAACAAAGTTATGGGTGTTTTTGTATGCGACCACATGGTCTCTTTCGGTCGCTTGCTCCCGTCTGTTATTTTGTCTGATATTCTGTGTTATATGTAGTCAGTTAGTCAGTCAAAAAATTCTTTATTGTCTGGCACCACTGTGCACAGCCAGGCAGAAATACAGAAAAATACATAGTAGATATATGCTGTTATTCATAGAAGGAATACAATAATATAATGGCAGAGAAAAGGGAAATTAAAATAAAATAATATATAATTGGATAGCAGACGTTCTGCTGTACACAACGGTATATTTACTTCTGTTCTGCAGAATTTATATCGCCGGGTAATATCTCTTCCGCTATCGCGTTTTGCGGGCTTATTGCAGGCCACTTGTTATTTCCAGCGGGTCAGCGCTTAATGGGTACGTTCGGCCTTTTATTATACTTCCTCTGTGTAATTTTTGGTTTCTGGGATCATTGGTTTAGTTAATTTCAATGGTTTTCGAGGGGAACGCGAACAAAGCCTTTTGTTCCCTGCTCCACTCGGACTTAATAGGGTGGTCGCTGCACAAGTTTAATACCATGGGTTTACTCGCTGCTTCCGCGGTTTTTCTTGGCAACGGTTCTGATCTCTCGGGGTCATAGCTCCATTAGGTCCTTGTCTAGGCCTGCGGGGGGCCAGTCTTTGCCTGTCTTTGCGGGCCTGGTGCTGTTGTCTCTCGCTTTTTTCAAGTTTATTTTACGTTGTTTTCTGAGCTTCTAACTCTGTCTGTATGGCGTCTCTCGGTGTTTTTGTTTATCAAGCAGGGATCTACAGAGCAACATGGACTTTCAGGACACTCTAAATTACAGTTTTGCAGAGGAGGACTTACTTCAGACCATCAATTCTCAGCTGGAGATTATCATTTCCACGACCCCTCCTAATTGTAATGGGTCAATTACCATAGTTGCTAGGATCATGGCCCGGGAAGCTGCGATTAAGATGCAACCCTCAACACATCAGATATTTGGTATTACTCTGGCTCTCAGGGAGAAAGGAAGGCAAACCCTTCCCTTTCCCCCTGCCATTTCTTTCTCCGAAGAGGTTAAAAACCGCCTAAAGTACAAAGCACAACAACAAAACTCATCAGTGCCAATTTCCTATCTACAAAGGGGTCAGGATTCCCAGTTGTCCGGCTCATAATGTCATTGTCTCAGCGATTACCAACTGGATAAGCCAAAGCCTGTCTCTGAGGAACTTATGTCGACTCTACAAGACTCAATCTGCCCCAAGAAACTTGTTCTAGAGGTGGAGAAAGTCAGGCCCCTTAAAAGTGGGGACATTTGCATAGAACTGTAAACTGAACAGGATGCTGATAAGCTAAAGAAGGCAATTATGGAGGTTAACTCCTTAGTGTACGGTATCAGGGTTGTGGATAAGGTTCAACAAAAACCAAAGATAATCCTGGATAACATACAGAAAAGCATGGAAGATCAGAAAATACTTGACTTGCTATACAGCCAGAATAAAAGATAGCTACTGCAAAGAGGAATTTCACAAGGCAATAAAGCCAATCAGATCCCTACATTCCAAAAAGGGCAGACAGTTTAGGCACCTGATTATCTCTGTGACACCAAAACTAAAAAACATCATGATGGAGCTGAAGATAGACTGCTGTTTTATCATGGCTGATGATTATATCCCAGTCATAAGTGATCGTGGGATCGTGATATGCAACAAAAATCTCAATGCAAGGTTTGTTCAGAACACTATTGTGGAATTTCCTGACCCCTGACACTACTCTATATATTATTTCTTTCTATTGCTCCCAGTTGGAACAACTGGAGCCTGCCCTGCATCTCCTGGTGCAGACCCTAAAGTGCACGGTGGCCCTTCAAACTGCCAACAATCATAGAAACAACCAGATGGAGTTGTACAGATTCCAAGCAGAACGTAAAATCAGGCAGAAATTCAGGCATGAGACCGACTATACAAGATGAGAACTATACAAGATGAGAAACCCTTGGTCAAGACTATATCAACACTCTCAAGAACTACAAAAAGGCTATTAACCAAGATAGGACAGACTCTTGGAGGAAGTTCTGCTCGGACACAAGTAAGGAACCCTGGTCAGCTGCATACTATATCGCGGCCAAGGAAGTGAGAACCACTAGCCTCCCTCCTAACGTTCAGTCGATCAACGGACCACTGGAATCCATCTCTGACACGGTCAGGACAATCTACACCAGCCTCTTCCCCACAGACAACCCATACCTCATAGAAAGGCTCGTATCCACCATACCTGGACACCCCCTACCACAAGGAAGCTAAGAAGAACTCACACTAGGCCAGTAACACCACTGATGACCCTTCTTTCACCATGGAGGAGAATGCTAATAAATTCGAATGGATCAATCCCAGGAAGACCCTCATGTACGAGTGCGAGATCTGGGGCAAGGCAGCTAAGAGGGTCCACATCAGGGGGAAACTTTGTTCTGTTCAGAGGCAGGCAGTCATACCTATAGCCAAAGGGTACTGGACTACGCCCATGAATGCCCTTCTTGTCATTACTGGGCATCCTCCAATCGATCTACTCATCAAGATGAAGATGTGGAAATTCTATCTACTCAACATTAATAGGGACAAAGAAATCTCCTTCAACCTTAAAATTATTTATCCTAATACCATCTTCCTCTTAACATTAAGGACCTGGCTAACACTATAACCAACAACGGCTTGGACAGGCACTATTTACTACACCCTGCCACTAACATCCATGCTAAGGTTGTCTTCCACCCTGATCATATTCCTGCCTTCCTCAATATTTTTATAGACGGCTCTAGATCTGACAGAGGAGTCGGGTGTTCTTTTGTTATTGGGGACAGCAATGAGAAAATCTTTAATCAAGCCTATTACAAATTAGATGAAAATTGCTCTAACAATCAAGCAGAGTTGCTATTCTGAAAGCTCTGGACTACACTCAATCTCTCCAGAATACCATCAAATGCAGGGGCATCAGCATCTTCACAGAAAGCCGGATGGCCTTTCACCAGATTAAAAACAAAAACCTTCTTCTCCCAATTATTAATTAATGACATCCTTGGGTTTTTCCAAAAGCTGCAACGACCAAAGGATATTGACTTCTATTGGGTGAAGAGCCACTCTGGTTGTCCTGAGAATGAATGGGCAGACTGGCTTGCTAAGGTGGGCTACCTTAGCAAGCCAGTCTACAAGGCTTACTGACGTCTCTTATTCCTCTATCCCTGTGTCATGGGTTTCCAGTGCCCTGAAACTTTATGTTAATAGCAAATGACAAAGTGAGTGGGACGCTTCTGACACAAGGAGGCGGATGCACAAGCTCATTTCCAGGGTGGAGGACAAGCTGAATCTGATTCACTTCAACCCTAACTTTAACATGACACAATTCATGACTGGGCATGGGAATTTGAACTACTACCTAGCCAGATTTTTGAAAACGGGTGCTGGTAAATGTAGCCGCTGCCCACTGGAGGATGAGACCCCTGAGCATCTCCTCATTCTCCCTGAGCATCTCCCTAGATAGTCTCAATGGCGACACTTCTGGAATCTGGACATGTGTGTTTTAAAAGTTAATCTAGGTGTCGCTATCTTTAGTTTACAAGTTTTCTAACATCATTTCAGTACTAGAATAATTTTCTAACATTTTATAACTGTGTTAAGAGTAATTTAAATTTTTAGGTTCAAAAAGTTATGTATTGTTGTGTGAATCATTTTTTTCGAAGTTTATAATTCATATTTTGTCGTTTACTGTTGTAATGGCGGAGATTAAAAAACGACAGCAATTTTTTTTTTTGCAAAAGTGTGCTTCAAGGGATTCTTTTTTCATTTTATTGAGAAATATATCAGTTGGTATGTTTGCCATAAAGTTTGGTATGCAACCTGCAGATGCAGTTTGTTGGAAATGTGATGGTCGTGGTAAGTTATCGAAAGGATTGTAATTCTGTTTCTTTTTGATGTCACAAATGCAAGATGAACAATTCGTCATTTGAAGTAATTTTTTAACGTAAAATTGGGAAAATTTCTTGGGGAACTACTTTTTTGTTTATTTGGCATCTAATTTGCATAGAATGCATGTTGAGCGTCAGCTGTTTGGCTGTGGACGTGAGTAGTTGAACAGTTGTTGCATGGGCGAATTTCATACGACACATTATGATTGTTTCATCGTCTAATTTTACTGGAACGAAAATTGGATGCACATGGAAAGGTTGTCCAAATCAAGGAGATTGTTGTGAGCAAAATGAAAAACTAGGAGAAAAGTTCGATCTGTTTGTTGAGCATACCAGTAAGTTTTATCCATGAGCGAGACGTGTTTTAGTTTGAAAAGAGTCAGATATTGTACCTTTAGTCATGAAAGTAAGTGCCAAATAAAACCGAAAATCGAAGAGGAAGAATGTAGACATGTGTTAAGAATGTGGAAAAAGTTTCTACAAAGGAAAAGGATGAAGTTACGAAAGAATCATCAAACCATGTTTTCTACCGAATAAATCGGAGAAAAGGAATTAGAAATACGTCAACGGTAAGTGAACGATTATTTCTTTAAATGCCGGTGTAATAAGTAGCTGCGCCGGTCTTGTTTGTGGACTTCGCATTCACAAACAAGATGGCGACAGGAAGTACTGTTATTGGGACTACCTAGGTAAACTTTTACCGAATATTTTTCAAACAAAGAATGTTATTTTTCCTTCGATAAAACAATAATCAAATAATTTTAGAGCTGAAAATAATTTAAATAAGGTCGAACCTTTAATAACGTCCACCTCTAAACAGTAGCCATTTTTTTTCAGGAACTTAAAGGAAAAGTATGATATACAGAGGCAAGACAATACTAAAATTGTGACAAAAAAGTACATTAAATTAAATAATTGCTCGTTTTTAATGAAATTTTTAATTTTTATAAATTATTGTACCTCTACTTAACGCCAAGGACAGAAAAATAACCTCCAAACAACATTCACTCCCATATTTCATTTTGTATGATTCTGTTTAGAGGTGATCGTTATTGGAGATTCGACAGTATTTGCTTTCTAAAACTGTAAACTCTCGCAACNAGCCCCCCTTTTCTAAATTAAAAATAGTGTCATGTCATTTTCTTATGTATATTATAGCCTAATTTTAGACACAACTATCGTGTTCGATCCTGGGCAAACAAATTTTTATCGTTTCGTGCATCCTAGGTTAAGAATCAGTGGTTTAAATTATAATAATGAAGCAATGCAAACGGGCATATGGGACAGTACTGTACGTCCTGCTAAAGTGAATAGTTTCGTAAGAAAATAAGCACTACCTATCCAAACCACTTTATCAAAATTGCAGCAACCTATATTAAACCATTTGAGACAACGTACAGTACATTGCAATTTTTGACGAATCTCGCTTCAGAAAAGTGTTCCTTTAGTTTTTACTGCGAAAGATTCGTATGACTGTTGTTGCATGTAAAGAACTTATTATCCAGCACTTAACTTTTTTATATATTCTTAAAATTTATAAATTTATATAGAAATAAAATCACAAGATTTAATCTGTTACTATAAACCTTACGTTAAAACAACTTCCACATAAATAAATTTAAAAGCAAAATGCATACAAAGTATACATGCATATTTCAGACTACATTAAAATTCTGCACACATCTTTAACCTCATATAACGTTGTAACTGTTCTCAAGAACTTATTTAAAGTGCTAATCGAGGGCACCAAATATGAAGATAAATTGAGCAATTTGTTATCAACTCAAAGAATATAGTAAATAGTAACTCGTTAAATATGAATAATATACTTAAAACAGAACTAAATATATATTTATTGGTCAGATTTTCATTTAATTAATATTAATTATCTCCTGTACTTCTATAATAATAATTTAAAAGTAAGAATATTTAATAAGAACATTTTCAGATTAGATAAATGAAAGTTGTATCCTCTAGTGTTTTGATGAGGGGCAGTACATTAATTACGTATATAGTTTATGGGGGATAGATGGTCACAAAAACACTAATGTATTTACAAAGGGAAAGGAGGAGGTCAAAAGTGGCTCAAAACTGTATACGAAATTAATAGGTGACTCCCTAGAGCGTTATCATAAATATCATTAATTAATGATTTAATCATTCGGTAAATCATTAATGATAATGATAGTAACGATGTTGATAATTATGATGTGGTTAAATCATTATACCAATTTTATTCAATTTTATTGTATTTTTTAAAATAAATAAATTTTACTTTTAAAATATAGTAGTCATTTGAGAACCGATTTGAATGTTTATTTAACCAAAATTAACAATAACTAGTAATTATCAGCACTTATTTCTATTCTAATTTGTGTTTACGAATGCTATAAAGAATTACAATTACACAGTGTAAACGTAGCAACGTAATGAAAATTTATAGAATTAGAACTGAAAAATTCAAACTATAAAATAAAATATTAAAATAGTTTTCAAAAAAAATCAAATGAATATACAAGATTTCCTAAAATCAACAGAACTACGTTAGTCGACTTTGTTATATTAATCAACTTTTGGACCATATTGTATATGCAAGTAAGTTTAAACAGATCTTTTAAGTTCAATTTAATTCTGGTAATTATTTTAAATTAAAATTTTTAAACATATGTGACTTAGGACTTTATATTTCTAAGAAAT
>NW_019384311.1:997587-1002076 GCF_000671375.1 Centruroides sculpturatus | reverse complement strand
ATTATATCTTGAAAAATTAATTAATTGTTATATATTTGTATATTGAATTACTAAATTTTAATGTTAAATGTTTGTTTTTTTCTCTTTGTATTTTAGCTTAAGGATTTTCTCATAATCACAAAAGTAATGAAGATAAAACAACTGTTATACTTACTGTTATAAAACGTCTTATACGCTTTTATATAATATATAACAAGTATATAACAGTTTATAACATTGTTTTATTCTATCATTTTTATTTAGAAAGTTGCCTTATAAAAAAGAATAGAATTGAGCACGATATTTATGGATCTTATTACAAAAGTAAGAATGTTGCTGCTGATTTTTATGAACTAAAATTGGATTTTATTGCAGTAATTTAAGCAAAATCACGAGCTTATAAAGGCAAGATTTTGATGCAGAAATGCGATATTAAAGAAAATTTTCTTATCAGAAACTGTCTTAATTTTCAAAGAGAAAAACTTATAAACGTTAAAGAGCTATTTTACACTTCTTAAGTGTAGCTAAAAATCGATGTTGATAAAAAAAATACCACTACAGAAAATGCTACTTGAAGGAATCCATAAAATTTCAAATAAAGCTACATTATTTTCTATAGTGACAAAGAATATCATTAAAACATTAAATAAGCGTTCTATTACGATACTTACAAGAGAATACATGAGAAGCTAGAAATCTCCTTTACTACTTTAATGTAAATAAATAATAGTAATATACTAATATCTATTTTATAATACGTTTGTTAGACTAATTTCGTTTGATAGAAAGCTCTTCATCCATTTATTTTTTCGAGAAATTAACTTTAAAACTATTTTTATGAGCTACATATAAACGTCTGTTACTCCAGTTTTATATAATTGTTTATTATTTAAATTTGAAAAATTAAAACAATTGAATTAAATTGTTGAAAAATCTTATAAAAACGAAATAAAAAAATTATCGAAATTATCTAAATAAAATCTTTCTGTTAATTTTGTCCTTTGAATATCTTTCATAGAAATTAAATAGATTCTCGTATTTTCTTATGAGTCAATTAACTGAAATTTCTACAAGTTACTGTGCACTTTATTAATCAACATTTTAGCAAATTTTTACATATAACGAGCAATTATTTATTGTGACTTTGTCACAATGCCAGATTACAATTTTGAATTTATTTAATTTAAAATATATGCTGTCGATTTTAGTAGTGTCTTACCTCTGTACATCATACTTTTCTTGATAACAATAGAGACATGCCGGTAATCTAACTAACTCCGTTCTAGAGGAAATATTTGAATTCAAATAAAATGACTTTCATTTCAGACCGGACGTTTGCATATCGGGGGCCACCTGCCCTTATGCTTTCCACATCATGTCTCGACTTTCATCTATCTAACACCATTCTCGAGATTAAGGAATGACATTCGGACGTCAGTGCGAATTTATAAGTCTGCAATTTGAAATTTGCAGCCCAACAAAGGCAAGAAACAGACTGAAGGCTGAGACTATCCTAAGCCTTCAGTCTGTTTGAGCATGAGGTTGTCTTTCATAAACGAATTTGAAACTGGTTGTCTAGATACAAGTACAACTATGGCATTAAATATTAGAATTATATTTTGAAAAATCGTCTATTTTCAATGCATTTTCTTTACTCTACTAAAAATGCCTTTTTATGCAAATTTGGCAGGGCTTGCACGACTGAAAATATGTTATACAGGATGAAATTATAAAATAATATACAAAAATAACCTGTTATGAACAACGAACTAATGCATACCCAGTAAAAATTGATAAAAAAGATTACGAAGTTAGAATTAAATAAATAATGTATATTAACTTAATTTCCATTTAGTAGGTTTTCGGTTTATAGATTGTCCGTTAGACAGGTATTTTTTGTATTAATTAACTAATTGACAATCAGTTTTATGCCATTTTATGCTTCATTTTATAATCAAATTATAAAAATTATTTTAGAATAGGAGAAATGTATNGCTGTTAACTTTTGATTACATTTAGTATATTATATGAGTATAACTACAAATTTTGGCAATTTGCCCTGTTATAAAGACGAAATTCATAATAAATTTATACATTTGATAAAGCTATGTAACGTCGGGATAATTATTAGTTTTTTCTGTTTATATTAGAATTGTTTCCAATATTCGATTGAAATCTCTGACAAATCTCTTTTATTTAATTAAATATTTGGATTAATTTTCAGTTTCATTAATAAATATAGGATAGTAATTATTTTATTTTAAACCTTTTACACATTTAAAACCTGTTCTTATTTAATGTCCTTACATTAATGGCCGAATGACAAAACCATTGACACTAGTCGTGGGTTCGAGGTTGACCAACAATCTGGCATTATGTTTTTCGGGTTTTCTTTATGCATCTAACACCTAAATAGAATCACGAATTTTTTATTAAAATATTAAATTACAGGCTTGGTTTTCCTATGATCCAGCTACATAAATTTTGAGAAATACTGAGTTACTAAAAAAGTCTGATGAATAAAACAAAAATGATGTCACTAACAAGTTTACGCATTGAATTATCGAGACACTCGATTTTCGTTTATTAATCAAATTATTATAACCATAAGAAATTTATAAATTTAAAATGAACAAAAAATATACAATATTAAAATAATAAATTATGATTTATTAAGGAACACAAATTTCATTATATTTTTACTTTTTCTTTAATGTAAACTGAGGGAAAAAAAAGTAATTTTGCCTGATTTAATATGAAATTCTGAATATAAATTAATCTTTTAATTAAAAAGTACAGATGTAAGGTTAATTACTAAAAACAAAAAAAAAATTGCAAAATAAAAATGTTTTCGGATTCTTCTCATTGTTAATTATCTATAAAACTATAAAAATAACAACTGTTTAGACTTAATATCAAGATATTTACATATAATAGAGATACGTAACACGAGAATTCGGTGTTTGCAATTGTTAAGTATCTGTAGCATAAAGGGCAATTGCCTGGGGCCTCAACCGACGAATCCGTGCTATANGTGAATTTATTGATAGTTGACATTGAGTTGGCAAGGAAAGGAAGGGAAGTGGGAAGGTGTAGTGAGGAAGGTGCCTGACAGATGTCCACAAGATATAACCTATCTATGTAACAGACTGAAAAGGAGCGAAAGCCCAAAACACGTATCTATATGGATTAAAAGCTGATGATGAAATTATTTGACAAGTGTCAATAAATTCACTAAATCATGACATTGAACCAAATAAAACAAGAAGAAGAAGACACGGTTTTGACAAATAAATAAAACAATTATTTTGATCAAAAGTGATCAACCTGCACAGAAATATCATTGTATTGCATATGATATTGCAATATATATATATATATATATATTTAAATTATAAGTGCATTTATGTCTGCGATGACATAAAAAATAAATATTTTATTTTCATGCTTTAAATTAGAATTAATTTACATGTATAAGTGTATAAAAAGCCCGAAGCATTATTTAAAAAATGGAAGAAATAATTAAATAAGTCTCAATTATTTATGTCTATATATTAATTTTAAGGATAATATTTACACACAGTTGGATATTTCAATTGATTTCATAACACGAGGAGATTAATTAATATTTTATTCCTTTTCTTTCTTACTTCCTTTAATTTTTAATATTTGCTTTCAGGTTATTTGCGCACATTTTAATTAGATTTGTTATGTTTTACGTTTGTAATAAAGTAATCAAATGGTTTTTTAAAGTCATCTCTTATGGTGTAAAGCTTGTATAATTCATTATGGCATTATACCCTACAGCCAACGGTAAGATTGATATGTATTGAAATCTATCGACAAAACTAAAGGAGAAATTAAAATGTCCTATTCTTAACATTTATGAAAAAATAAGAGGATTTGATTGAACTGAAATTTTCCAGTTTATAAACTAATCTATTCCTAAACATTAAAAAGATTATTTCAATTTAAAAATTGATATAGGGCCTATAGAAATAATGTGACATCAGTTTTGCTTAGTGCAACTCAGAGTGACAATATTTGACTTAAAATTTAAAATGACTTCTTTTTATTCTTTCTACATTAAGAGGTCCGTTTTTCATGCTCATCGTAGATTCATCCAGATCCACAATAAATAGTGAGAGAGAGATCACTGAAAAATTCCTTGGGTTTTCTACCTCCCGGATTTGAACAATAGTATTTAATAAGTATTAAAAACAAATAAATAGTGATCACACTTACATATAAATATAGCTGCTTATTATATCGCTACATCCTACGTATTGATTGTACAGTACTTGTAATTGGGATTTGCTGTTAGTGCAACGTAAATAAGAACATCTAGCATAGTTTGATCGTGTTTGAGTGATTTGTCAATAATAAATGGAAAATAAAAGTGGATAAATAATATTTTTCTTCTTATTGATCGACCTTATATTTAAATCTATATCAGATATAAGTACAGTATTATATATATTATACATATATCATGTATTTGAATTATTTT
>NW_019384311.1:962213-997559 GCF_000671375.1 Centruroides sculpturatus | reverse complement strand
ATTGCTTGCTTCTAGTTAAAAGGTCTTTATAAATTTCCTTATATGATGCTAAGCACTTATGAAGAATAAAGCAAGTATGGAATAAGGGAAAAACATTCGGCAACATCAGAAGCAGAAGCGTCGCGATCTGGCAACATTGAAACAAGTTTCGAGAAGGACCACGTGTATCGACAGAAGGCGAGAAGAGAAAATTTACATACTTAAGTACTAATAGTTCACGAAAATAACAATTTTCGTGAACTATTATTAGTTAAGTATGTAAAAATTTATTACATTTCCTGTTGTACGAGGGTTTTACCCAATTCTCGAAGCGTGTCAGAGTGAATCCGTGCTATAAAAGTACCGTGTTATACAGGGGATGGTACCAATTCTCGAACCGTGTTAGAGCGAATCGTGCTATAGAAGTGCCGTGTTATACGGGGGTTACCTGTACTCTACAGGGTGGTGAAAAAGTATGTCAACTGCTATATTTTTTAAGACTATTTTAAGTAAAACAGTTGCAGGATATCATTCATAATTCAGTCATTAAAACGAGTGAATCGCTAGTACATACATGCATACATGTGAAAGAAAAGGCTGTACTCAAAGGTGTAGCCTTAAAAGATAAGAAAGATGGGTGAAGGAAGGAAGGAGAGTGATTTGAGGAAAAGTTAGGAAGGTGGGATGGTTGGAGATTTGAAAGTGGAAAATGGAGGACATGAGCCGCAAAGGGGGACTGTTGGATAAGACTAGGAAATACAATGGTATACGCGTGCAGAACAATTTGTATTTACAGGGAAGGAGAAGGCTCATAGCGTAATACCTTGGAGGAAAAGGAAGGGTGGGACTGAGAAGAAGCAAGTGAATCACTAGTAATAAGATGCAGCTCTCTGTAGCTGCTTTTAACCTCAAAGAGCAGCCCAAAGCAGACTTTTGGTCTCCTCTTTATAAGGCTCGGGTGGATATATAACACCGAACACTGATGGTTGATCGCTGGTTCGCACCTCACCAATGAGCTAGCCACGTGAAGTTTCCCGGATTTTCTTCACGTGTTTAAATAGTGGCCATTTTCTCATAAAAATCTTCCTGTCATCCGGGGACTCTCAGGTAGCCTGTTGCTTGACATTATTCCATCAATCCAATAAATTAATATATTGGTTTATTATCTAATAAAAAGTCATAAAGTCGTAAATTATACAATAAATTTTTAAGATGTTTTAAACGATAAAGAATTTCTTACTTAAAAAGTATTTTAAAAAGTAGTAAACACAGCTTTACGACTTCCACATTTACTTTGGAGTAAATTATTCGGTTTTGACACTATAATATACTGTACATTATTTAAGTGCCATATTTTTATTGGCACTGTCTATATAGTTTTATATGTCTTAGTTTAAAGCTATGTACCCAGGAGCATAATCTCAATTTCTAAAACTGAGTTTATAAGGAAATAACACGGCTCACTTTACGACGCTTTACTACCAATTTATATCATAAAAGTGGATTTTACATTATATATTATCTAAATTTAGGTAATTGTTCTTATTTAAGTAAGAATATTAAAGTAATTACCATAAAAGAATTATAGTTATATCGCCAAACACTTATGATAACGCCGATTTTACAATAAAGAAACTTTTCCAAAACTTAGGATGACCTATTTTTGATTTTTTTTAAAATAATTTATTATATTTAAAAATAACTTTTAGAAATTTCTGAACATGTTTTAAAATTTATCGCTTTATTTCAATTACCGTTAAAAATATTTTTATATAATATTTTCATAATACAAAATCTCACTATTTAAATATATGAAGGGGGCATATGTATGTCCTGACAGAAAAATCAGATAATTAAAAAGTATAAATGCGATTCCATTTAAATCAAGGTCTACCAGTGGCCAAGCGGTTCCGTTCCCAGAACACTGGGAGTTCGGTCGTGGGTTTGCGCGAGCTGGCCAAGTGGAATTTCCGGGGTTTTCTTCACGTTTGTAACGCCTGAATAGGGGCCACATAGATAGGGGTTTCCCTTAAAAAGACCTCCCGGAAAGCATCCCCTAGGCAGATCGCCGAAGTGTTGCGTTGCCGTAACTTACTAAACAAACAATCAAGCATTCAAATCAAATGCAATTAATTGAATAGTAAATGGATTACGAAGTACAATTTTCAAAATGGTTACCTTTAGAAACAATCAAATTTGCAGTCGTTTATATAATTGATCAGCAATATTGTGTCTGACCAGTGGCACATTTAGAAATATGGGCTTGGGTTGCCATGCGTTCCGATTTTTCAGGATTTGTCCAATTTGAAATCTTTTGTCTTGATGGGAAATTTTTTCCCGGAATGCCCCGATTTGGCCATTTCTAAACCGAAAATATTTCGATTAGTATTAAAATAATCAAATAAAAATCGTACTATAAACTGTAATGTCTAGTTGTCATGCTTATTCTGTCAGGATCTTGTAATGCTTTTAGTAATCTGTAGCACACGCGTCATGTTCTGTTGGCCCCGTGTAGTACTGTACGATGGCTGGGTGCAATCATTGACGATGGATCTATCAATGGTTATGTCCAGCCACAATCTAGCTTTTATTATTATTATTATTATTTTACTCTTTCCGTTCTGTTGGAGCTAAGATGACCTTTATTTCTAATCATGTCTATTTCGAGTTGACCAGGTCCACAATGGGAGTAACCGCATTTTATAATAAAAATTTAGTTGAAACGTGTCAAACAAGTACAACTGATCTATTAAATAATTGATAATACAATAAAATTAGTATAATTAGAACTATTCACTTATTTTCCAGAATAGACACTACGTATCTAATGTCCAATGCTGGATATCCATCAGATTTTACTATAATGTTAACTCATTTACAATTTCTTAATTTCTGGTTTTGAACTTGTGGTAATGGTAATCCTATTTAGAGTCTCTAGAGCCACAATATGCAGATGGCACCAAACTTACAGTGCCACATTTGCTCCGAATGATTTCATTTTATAATTTTAATTCTGCAATAACTGTATATTTTACAGAATTTTTTAAATATGAAAAGGGTAAAGGGCATTGCTATTGAAAACCCATCATTAGTACAAAATTACCATTTAGTTCATGCAAAATCCATTCGATTAGGTTCACTAGGCTCGGACAGTCCGTGCCTAATGAGCCTAAGGGGAGATTTACCACTAGTGTTTCTCAAACGGCATCCCGGTTGTTTTTTTAACCCGGGAAATTTTTCTTATCCCGGGAAATCCCGCAAATTTTTTAAAAATTCACTTTTTTTCTTATTTTATGTTAAGGTTAAGAAATTTTGCAAATAAAAACATTAATTATCTCATTCAATGTAAGAATACATTTGTATTTATTAATTTTAAACCTACCTATTAGTTTTTTTTAATTTTTGCTCGTTATGGCATGCCACAAATGGTCGATAATCAATACGTAGCTTATTTGTGGCAGGACTCTGAAAATTCTTTACTTGTGAGAACCTGTAATATATGGAATAATTGTGCTTACGCTGTCTTAATTTTCAACCATGCCCAGTAGCTTCAATAAATGCTTAACGCCAGATTGTGCAAATTGGGCAAAGATACAAACGAGTATAAAGTCTGCAAGTATGAAGTTTTTCTTCATAAACCTGATCATTAAAGCTAAACGAATTGCCGAATTATTGAGCCATAAGCTTGATGCCGCTATTAAAGCAGCCGAGGTAGACAAATCAAAAATACTAGAGAGCAAAAGAAGTACTACAATCTCGAAAACAAACTCGAAATCTTCCAGGCTACAGGTGAAAAAACACATAATATCTGTCTTCTCTTAAATGCATTAAACACTATTCCAATCACATCAATTGAATCGGAAAGGGCATTCTCGGTAGCAAGACTTTTCATTACTAAAATAAGAATTAGAGTGAGTGATCGGAGTATTGATCATCTTTGCTTTTTAAAATCTTATAAAAGTTTACAATATTTTGTATTATATTTTATTTAAAAAACGAAAATTACCTTCTAAGTTATAAGTTTGATCTAAGTTCAATTTTTAATTTTTAACTCAATTCAAAGCATTTTTGTTGTTGTTGTTGTTGTATGCAGTTTCTAGCGAACTTTAATAAATTTTTTTCTATTTGTGAAAATTTCTACATAATTCAAAGGTAATTTTTATTATATATCTTACACAGCATTATTAATATGATTTTGGATGATATAGAACTTTAAAATTACTTTAAAAATGAAAAATAATTATATCATTTAATTTCAAGATATTTTGTATACCTTAAAAATAATTGATTCTATCCCGGGATTTCCCGGGATCCCGGGAAACAGTTCACTTTTTTCCCGAAATCCCGGGACAAGCAAAAGACCGGGAAATGAGAAACCCTATTTGCCACTGTGTCTGATCGATGCTGAAATATTTGTCCCCATATTGCAAAGTTTAAGGGATTTTAATTAGGAACCGTTTAATATCATCTCCAGCCTTTCCAGTGCAGTCCAGTGTTACGTTTATTGCTTTGTATACGTATACAGTTTCCGCCATTTATCCTTTTCTGTATTAAACATTCATAAACGACGTGTTTTTAACAAACTGTTCAAAAACTGTAGTATTCTTCCGCCTTATATATCTCACCATGTTTTAACTGAAATTATATGCAATACTTGAGAATCAAATTGCACAGATTGTAAACAAGTGAACAGATATACTATACATTTATATATGTGCATACGTATCTAAACGATCGAAATTATATTGATAAATTGGATACTGTTATTGTATGCATATTGGTATCATAATTAAGTTTTGATTCATCCCAAACCCAGAAATTTTTTGTTTTACACTATAACGTCATACATTGTGATTTGTCATGTATGACGTTAAATACGTCATTGATTACGACACATGTCATTGTGACAAATAACATTATTGTGTAAAATGATAAATGGAATGCTTTTACATGTATAAATATAGCAGAGAACCGTTTTTTCGACCTAGTTCGTTTCTAGAAAGCTGTCATGTAGTGAGATATCTTTAGCTGTCAGATTTCCCATAAATTCTGTGTCATAAATTGAGATTACGTCCTGGAAATACAATTTTAATTATATAGTACCACAAAGAATTGTGGTGTTGTACAGTTAAAATATAGTAATCTGACAAAAAAAATTGTGGAACTTAAATACAATATCGCATTTTATAGTCATAACTGGAAACTTGTCCAAAAAATGTGTGTTTTGTGTTTGTTTATATACGGCAACGTGACACGTGGGCGATCTGCCGAGGGGATGTCACCCGGAAACTTTCAATGGGAAACTGGTCCCTATTTAGGTGTTACAAACGTGAAGAAAACCCGGAATAGTCCACTTGGGCAGCCTTTTGGTGAGACGCAAAAAATGACCAACACTCGGCCGCTGATGGACCCTATACCAATAGTGATGTCAGGTTTACTGTAATATAAATAACGGATATTGATGATTTGTTTAATTACCTATATCACTAAGAAATCATGATTTGCCAAGATGATAGTATGGTATGGTTCGTTGGAATATCTGCAGAGAACGATTGAATTATAAACATGGCCTTTTGAGCCCGAATTTGATTCACTCATTATGCAAGCATTACAATGCGTACTTAGGGTTAAACATAACGAAACTAGTCTAAATATCTGGTGTTATTCGAGGGAATCTAACGACGATGGGTTACAATTTTGTGTAGCTAATAAAATAAAAATGACGGTAATATAATTCACAAGGGTTTATTTTGTGTTAGTTATAATATTGCTGGCGAATTTCAAGAGGGGAAAAAATAAACCTTTTGCAGTCAGGGACCGAAACAAATACTGGGAACGATCAACTTACACATTAATTTTATTATAATACGAAAATTAATTTGTGTTTTACTTAATTTTATGTAAAATAACTTGAATTACTGTTGAATAAGATTTTGTATGATTTAAAATTTCATATTTAAAACGCAAATAAACAATATTTACATTATTCTACTGATGTATTAACTGTACCATATGAGAAGCATCGCAAGTTTTTATAAAATGTACGCACTCCACTTTATTTAAATTAATTTAAATATAATTACTTTTAGACTCTAACAGCAGAAAATAGTACTTAAAAATTGAACCAGACATTTCTTAAGTTTGATAAATTCGTTCACAAAGCTAAAGTTTCTCTGCCAGTGACTGGAACGATCCAAAGAACTCCACGCTAATATCGACGTGACGTGAAAAATATAGTTTTCCATTTTTTTTGTTTAATTTTTGTAGCAATAAATTGAATTGCCGGATATATTATAATTTTCCTAAACTGATCGAAACTGATGATAAAAAAAATCACTATTATTTCTTCATTATTCCGAAAAAAGGAAGTGATTTCATTATAATAGACACCTCACAGATCCATACGGAATACGGTTTATATATAATTTTATCACATGACTAATTTATTTCAAATTATTCAAATTGAATATATTAAGCTGAATTAAAAAATATTTTTTAGAATATTTATAAATTTGGAAATAATCACATAAAAATTCCTAATTTTATTAATATATTTAAGATAAGATAATAAAAATATCATGTCAATCATAATTAAGTTTGAATTGTTTGATTTTATTAATTGAGGGATTAGCAGTTAAGATTCCCATTTATTAGAGCAGCATCAAAATATATAAAAAAATTAAAGTTATATTTAGAATAGAAGCGAAATATACTGAAACAGTTTCTATTTTTTATCATTAATAATTCGCTATTTTTGCCTGCAAATCCGAGGATAACACTGAGACATATCCATTGTTTTCTCTACAGTTTAATCAATTTTTTCAACTTAAATTTCTGTCAATATTTCGGTTACTGCATTAAATGACATAAATAATTTATCAGTCTTTAAATTCATTACAATGGTTATCAATAGATTCGTCATATCTAGCAATATGAAATATATTTTACCCATTAAAATAAAATTATTCTTGAAAATATTATAGAAATGTACGAAAAAAAGAGGATATATTGCAGTGAAGTCGGATAGGTCTCTGGAGTAAGAATATCGATCAATGTAAGACAAGAAATAAAAAATTCTTTTAAAAAAAACATACAGAAAAACTCGAAAGAGTAGGCTACGCCTTGAGAAGTACATTAAGAATTTTATTATTCTATTACTATTGAAAATATGGAATTTATAAATATTTAATCTTTTATTTTAATAATATTATATTTATATCTATTATTTAATTCTTAAAAGTATTTGAATATTGATTCGTATAATATGAATCTTAATATTATAAACTTCTCTTACAGTTTCTCTTTGAAAGTCAATATTCTGTTCTAAGTTATTATTGATTGTAGGTATAGCTGCACGAATGATGGAAAAGATGGAATTATTAATTATTATATTAAGCAATAGATTAAAAATATTATTACAAATTTTATGAACAGTATATTCAATACTAGACTTAAGACTTGAACGTTTTTGATTGTTTGAATTAAATTATTTAATTAATTTAAGTGCATTATATAAATTTTTGAATAAAAAATTGTAATAATGTTTTAATAATATGCTTTGCCATTGAAACTAAACATTTTTATATGTTTTTTTTTATTTTTGACACACTTTACCCTTTGGACACTAAAAGGCCTTTTTTCTATAATCGTAGCAGCTCGGTTGGGCCCAAAATGGGGACAGTCGAGTGGTGAAAGACGGGGCCCGACTTATCTGGGAGAAGATTGGATTGGCAGAATCTGACCACTTATTTAAGTTTAGACACGTGAAGGAAACCCGGAAAATTCCACGTGACCAAACCATTGCTGAGTCAGAACCCGCGATCATCTACTAGGGTTCAATATTTTATCTACTCGATCAATAGTGGGACATCACCCATCCAAATTCGATCGCGGCTTCCCCTAAGCGGTATGCTGACTCGGTCTTCTTGCTATCCATCTCTGTTTGTATAAAGGTATATTGAAACGATTGTTTTTTTGAAAGTTTATATAAATAATGCTTTAAATTTTAATAAATATAACTTTTAATAATCAGAGACTTATTTAATGTAAGCTATACTACGTATGTATATAATCTTTACATGCAGTTACTATTATTAATAATGTATTATTTTGAAATTAAATGAAATTCTTACTATGATACATACAACGCAATCCAAAAGTCAGTTAACCGTGTTTGTTTTGTATGCAATTTCAAAATCACAATATTTTCTCGAGTTAGTTTGTGTGTGATGTGCATTGTTAAAAGAACATCAACTTAATAGAAATTAAAGATCCGATGTGCATCTTCATGTGAATCTACTGTACAATTATATAGCTTGACATATTAAGGGTAACCTTAGCTTTGTATGTGTGATAAGACCATTATATATAGAAAAATTATTATTGTTATACAGTAATTTCAATTTTGTGATAATACATTTACAATAATAATTACAATAATAAACATTTATTTGAAGAATATTACTTATTTTTTCAAAATATTTTCTTCCTGTTACAAGATATCTATTTGTTGAAGTTTAGTTGATTGGATTAAAGATTACTTTTAAATTTATAAATCAATATTAAATTCAATAATCATTTTACAGATAAATGAAAGCATTTTATAAACTTCTTTGTCACAATGATTCTTTTTATAAAATTTTATTGAATCTTAGTCCATTTTGGTATTGAGAGAATGAGGTGGTTGACTTAATAGGCAAGTCAGCTCGTGCCTTTCATGCATTTAATGCTAGATGAATGTTTGGAGCTTAAACTAATCATAAAATAACCTAATAGAAGTTTAGAAAAAAATTTGCTATTTAATAAACTATACAAAATAAAATTAGTTACGGAAAATTAAACAGGAAATGAAGTATCTGAACGAAGATCAGAGGTCATTGAACATACTCAATTGATTCATCAATATCTTTTGAAGAGTAAAAATCGACCGTGCGTTCTAAGCACGAAACACAACCTGAAAGATCCCACCAATGGCTGAGTGGATGAAATTAATGAATTCTAGTAGTTGGTCGTGGATTTGCTCTTGGCCAATGGGCTGAACACGTAAAGTTTTTCGTGTTTCTTCACGTAAATAAGAGCCAAATAATCATAGGAATTCCTCCCAGGGGACATCCTGTGTTGGCAGATTGCCTATTTGTACCATCAAAACCATCAAAATCAAATCAAACCAACATCTTGACAGAATCAAGTGAGTTTAATAGAGAACGAGTATATTTCAAAGGGACAGGATATTTGTCTGAGACCAAACTTCGATCAAGCTTAGTTTCTACTCTGTTTTCTAAAAACAATAAATATTATAAGTCTTTTTAAATTCATTTCTCTTACTTTTATTATGTGTATAAAAGTTTCTATTATTATATTTCATACTTTTACGTATTCTACAGTTTGAGTTTACTATTTAGCAACGTTTCTTCTAAATTTTTATAAAATAAGAAAAGTAGGCTGAATTAATTATTTTATAACGTGTAAACTATATATTTTCAAATATAATTTAATAGACTATAACAAATCTTTAAAGTATTGTTGATATTGGTAAAGTGATTGTGTAGTAATAAATGTTACTGCTTTTATGTCCCATTTAGTGGCTCGTAAGTCTCAGTAACTATTGTTGTGAGTCATTTACGTAAATTTATTTACTTCAATTTTATCATATAGAGAAGAAAATAATAAATAAAACTAATCTCTACCCTCAAAAGTAAGCATTCTGCCATTTTATGATAATTAATAATAATATGAATAGTTTTAAAATGAAATAAGAGTAACAGATGGTGCCACCACAATTTTAAATTCTGTTGGGAAAGTTCGCAATTCGTTGCTAGATTTATAACTCTGTCTCGACGTCACTAAGAGGGCCTTTTACTCATATCTATCTCAAGTTCGGCCAGGCCTTGAATGGAAATGGCAGGGAATGTAAAGAGAAGTCCAAGATAACCGGCATTGCACATGTAAAATTTCTGTAGAGTTGCACACTCGGATATGTCTTAACAAATGCTAAATTGCAGCTTCAAGTATAAGGTTTCGTTATTTCGATCAATAAATAAATTACATACTTACTTGATTATTATTTGAGAAAATCCAGCATAATTTCTGAAATTTATAATTATTACGTTATGAATATTCTTGCTGTTTAAGTAATACCATAAAAAATAAAAAATAATTTAATAAGAAATCATTAAAAATAACTCATTATTATAAATTTCATGATAAAGATAATTAAATTTCTCTAAACAATACTGTATTTTTGGCATTAATTCTGAATTTTATTCAATAAAATTGTTTCCTATATGTGGTTATATAAATTCCTTATATGTTTATTAAAATTTATTGTAAGACAAATTATTAAAATATTCATACTTCAGAATATTTTTATAAATGTTCCTACATATCAAAATTAATTATTTATTTCACGTGTTATATTGTTTAATACAGTAAACGTTACTACTTATTTAAATTACTGTACTTAATATGTAGACTATTGTGCATTGCCATTAAGATTATTGTAGTTAATAAAATATACTAATGCAATCAAAATGCTCACTAATTTATTAATTTAGCTATAAATTTCTCATATTTAAACCTCATTTTTAATTAGAACCATTAAGAATATGAATGAAGTAAACATATTAAAGTGACAAATCATATAGAAGAAACAAATTAAGTAAAAAAAAATTATATTTATTAAGTACACTAGCATTAGAAAATGTAAAACCAATATTATTTTTCGAACAAAACGAAATAAATTAAACTTAATTCGACATAGTGAAGAATTTATGTGTGTCTTTTAACAAACTGTGCTTTCCAATTTCCCTTGTAAACGTGAAAGGAATAAAAAAAGAAAACCTTTATCCTTTCAACAATAACATAATGGTAGTAGGTGACGATATATCACAGTAGTCGTCTTTGCAACTGTCGTTACTGTCAAGAATAACTCACATTCTAACTACTTATTCTATGTATACATAAATCGAAACGTTTTATAAATATTCAGAAGTGAAAACTATGCCATATATCGATTGGTTAGATTTAATTACAAAGACAAACTTATAAACTATGGATTATGAAACGCAATATTGATGTTTGTATCAAATATTTATTGTTACAAATGACAAAGACGAGAATTTGTTTAAATGCATTTAATTTAGAATATTGTCAATATTTCCTTAAGATACAAAACTTCCAAGCAAGATGACATTACGTGGTTAATTTTCATAATTTTCTAATAAAAGATTCACATTTAATATTAAATGCAGAATAATAATATTAATTTAAGCAGTAATTCAGTAACAGTGGCGATATTTCGTGGAAATAAACTTATATTATTTCCTGTTAATATATATTTTAATTACAAATGATTATTGCTGTTAGTGTTTCGGTGTTAATTCATGAATAGAATCATAAGTTTAAGAGCAATTTTTAAGTAAAAATCTTACAAGAAATAATCTCTCATTTTTAAATATTTTATTAGTTGATTGTATATATATAAATTAGATTTTTTAAAATTTGTTTAACTATTTTTACATTAATTGAATAATAAATTAAATAGTTAGTTGAATAATTACGAAGGATGTACGTTTTAATTGTTGCGTGAGGCCCTAGGCAAATGTGTATTTGCGATACATTTTTCGTATAAGTTTATACTATTTAAAACTCATATTATATAATATCTGATAGTATATAAAGTCTAAAATTCTAGTGAATACTGAGTTACGAATATTAGACGAATTCTGAGATCATAAAAACTGCGAGGTCTTAGGCAAAAATTAGGTTTCCTAGGTATACAACTCTGATTATGAAAATGAATTTAATTATTTTAACAAATAGAATTGTTCGATTATTGCAAGCAATTAAAGTCAGCATAGAGCTATGCCTCAGACAGGTAATAAATGATATTTGTGATCCTCTTGCATGCCATGTGGCCAGCGCCTTTAAATTGCTATCTCATTATACTAAATACAATGATCGCAGTGAGCTTCTGAAAACCAAAAAGGCTCGTATAGGCTCATTATGTTCCTAGCTCAGGCAGAGGCCAAGTGTATCTGATGTTCCGAAATATTCGAATAATAGTCATGTATGTACGACGCAGCGACAAACATAACACAGCTGACAGAGTTTGAGAAATGTCACATGAGGCCATTTCAACGAATTTTCAGTAGGCTAGGCCATTCGTAGCTGAATGTGAAGAGATGTCAGAGACAGTAAATAGCGTAATATCACAAAACAGGCAGATAGGCTCTGTCCATCCTTTACAGATTATCAGCATAGATGATCTTCTGATCGTGACACAAGCATGAACAACTTTGTTCGTCATCCAGCACAAATGGAAACCTCGCTACAGATACTTGTCGCTTCCTATGCCATTGGCAAGTGACTAGCAGAATCAAATTGCATGCTAGCAACTGTTATGTCCTACTATTAACACCCGTATCATTGGCCTCGTTTGCAGTGGTGCCGTGATAGAAGCTTGGCTTGTTTTGGACTGGTAGAGTATCGTCTTTACGACAAATCCCAGTCCCGTTTGGGAACGGATGATCATCGTGTTAGTGTGTGAAAGTAGAATGGTGAGCGCTTCAATCCTGCTCGTTGAGTGACACACTATCCCCACTGCTGGCGTACTGGTCTGGAGAGCCTTCTCATATGACAGTCGATCACCCCTAGTAATGGTGAGAAGTACATTAACAGCACAGCGTTCGGTAATCTCTGTGCCCTTGCTTTGCCTTTCATAACAGGAGTTCAAACGATTCATTTAAAATAATGCTTAGCCGCACAAAACTAAGGTTTCCCAAAAATGTCTCTGTCACTTTGCCACCTCATTAGCTTGGTTTTATTTGTATACGGCAACTCAATATATGGGCAATCTGCCGAGGGGATGCCTCTCAAGATGTTTTTTTATGGGAACTTGGCGTCTAGTTAATGAAGAAAACCCAGAAAACTCTATGTGGCCGCCCGTTGGCGTGGAGCGAGCCCGCAACCAACTACTAGTGTTCAGTAATTTTTTCTACTCGACCACTGTTGGGACCTTCATTGATCTACTTGGTGTCAAGATGTGTCCAGAGGTGTTTGATTTCATAAACACTCTAACCTATTCTAAACCTATTACCATCATTCTTACATTCGAAATATTCCATAAATATTCAACAGGCGTGTCACCTGTCGAATATTTATGGAACCAAAAGGGATCCCAACTTCAGCTATCTATGAGTGTGAAAGATCTGGCTCGATAGTTGCAACAGTGGGAAAATTTGTCGCAGGATAGCATATGGTGCTTTTATATCTGCATATCCAACCGTGTTGTTGCATTTATCCAGACAAAAGAAGGATCTACAAGGTTTCTTTAAATTGTATCGTTATTGCACAGAAATTGTCAGCTTGCTATGATATTGTAATAATCTATTACCGTCTTTCTTACATTCGAACGAATAAAGCTTCATTTGATTATAATGTCTTTATCGTAGTGCGTAAATTTTTGCAATGCATGTATTATTAATGCAGTAACTCCTCGTTATATAGTGTTGCCGATATATCGCGATTGTCGAGAGAGAAAAAAACCGCGATATACCAGGGGCTACTGTATTAACATATTTATAGATAATTAGAAGTTGAAAGGAATAATTTGCCTAAGGTTGCACACAATGGACTTGTTAAATATCAAAAGAAATCAAACTTTTAAAGTAATAAAAATAAAATAGTTTGCTTAACATATCATAACATTTAAATAAATTTTCATGAAGTTTATCAAATAATAATCAAACTAAAATCATTTAATTGGGCTGCAATTTTCAAATTGCAGACATAAATTCCAACTGACATCCATATGTCTGTCTATTCATCCTTCCTTAATCTTAAGAACGGAATTAGATAAGTGAAAGTCAAAATCAGATTTGGAAAGATTAGGGGCAGGAGGCACTGTTTAACAATATACGAACTTTCGGTCTGGACCGGAAGTCACGCGATTTCAATTCAAAATTTTCCCCAGAACGGAGTTAAATAGATTACCGGCATTACTCTATTGTTATCAGGAAAAGTATGATGTACAGGGGCAAGACATTACTAAAATCGAGAGCATATATTTTAAATTATATAAATTAAAAATATGATTGAAAATCACAGTAATGTTGTCGATTTTGATAATTATTTTTAGATAAATATAATAATATATAATGAAATTATCATTTTATAGTTTTTATAAATTGTCAAACATGATATTTAACACAGTGTAATTTTTTAAAAATTTGTTTTAAATTAAGATCATTCAGATACAGTAATTTACAAATTTTAGCACTGTTGTATTTTGCAAATGCAATACAACAGCTTGACGTCAATATAATCCTAATCGATGAATTGTAAATCAGTATAGGCCTATGCATCTTATCGAAGTTGTATAAATAAAACACGAACGTGTTGAGAATTCGAAAAATTTTGTCTAATACAAAATTGGAATTCAATAGGTTTACGTGACTGAAATATATAACGCGGTTCATTCCTATTTGAACTCGATATATCTTATATTTTGTTGATTTAAGTTTTATAGTTCAGAACTTTAAGAGGTACTTCTGTAATTTTCATATAATTACAGTAGAACCTCTATTATCCGGACTAATTGGGAATGAATGTAGTCCGGATACGGAAAAATCCGGATAATCGAAAACAAATACTTTAATTTGTCTTTTAATAATAATACAACACGTTTTCTTTTCGATGACATATCGGTAATATTAAAAATAAATACTATATTTAAATCGTGATAAAATTTTCAAGAAAAAAATGTTTGTATTGAATTTGGACTACTACTGACCAGTGCTAACAGACTAGCTATTGTTTAAAAGTCCCTCTGGTGGCGCAAGAAGACGGCTTTGTAAAATAAAAAGCAGTTGAAACTGCATTTTCATGAATAAAAATTTGACAAACTATTTATCGTTTTATGATGAATAAAATTTTTTCATTGCATTCGCGGCTTTTAAGTAATGCATAAACCTTCGAACCGCGAAGCCCTTCGGACCACGAGGCATAGGCGGTGGCCCACGTCGTCCATGCCTTACGCCGCCCTTGGTCATAGAAATGATATAATTTGAATATAAATTATTTATAAATACGTATGTCAAGTTATATTTTTATTACGACGTAAAATATATTTAAGATGTAGAGGACGTGGTTGCTGTATCATCAAATGCAGTGTGTAGCGTCTTTGTAATCCAAAAAGATAATTGGTAGACGAACGAACAGCAATTGCTGTTCGTTCGTCTACCAATTATCTTTTTGGATTACAAAGACGCTACACACTGCATTTGATGATACAGCAACCACGTCCTCTACATCTTAAATATATTTTACGTCGTAATAAAAATATAACTTGACATACGTATTTATAAATAATTTATATTCAAATTATATCATTTCTATGACCAAGGGCGGCGTAAGGCATGGACGACGTGGGCCACCGCCTATGCCTCGTGGTCCGAAGGGCTTCGCGGTTCGAAGGTTTATGCATTACTTAAAAGCCGCGAATGCAATGAAAAAATTTTATTCATCATAAAACGATAAATAGTTTGTCAAATTTTTATTCATGAAAATGCAGTTTCAACTGCTTTTTATTTTACAAAGCCGTCTTCTTGCGCCACCAGAGGGACTTTTAAACAATAGCTAGTCTGTTAGCACTGGTCAGTAGTAGTCCAAATTCAATACAAACATTTTTTTCTTGAAAATTTTATCACGATTTAAATATAGTATTTATTTTTAATATTACCGATATGTCATCGAAAAGAAAACGTGTTGTATTATTATTAAAAGACAAATTAAAGTATTTGTTTTCGATTATCCGGATTTTTCCGTATCCGGACTACATTCATTCCCAATTAGTCCGGATAATAGAGGTTCTACTGTAATTATATGAAAATTACAGAAGTACCTCTTAAAGTTCTGAACTATAAAACTTAAATCAACAAAATATAAGATATATCGAGTTCAAATAGGAATGAACCGCGTTATATATTTCAGTCACGTAAACCTATTGAATTCCAATTTTGTATTAGACAAAATTTTTCGAATTCTCAACACGTTCGTGTTTTATTTATACAACTTCGATAAGATGCATAGGCCTATACTGATTTACAATTCATCGATTAGGATTATATTGACGTCAAGCTGTTGTATTGCATTTGCAAAATACAACAGTGCTAAAATTTGTAAATTACTGTATCTGAATGATCTTAATTTAAAACAAATTTTTAAAAAATTACACTGTGTTAAATATCATGTTTGACAATTTATAAAAACTATAAAATGATAATTTCATTATATATTATTATATTTATCTAAAAATAATTATCAAAATCGACAACATTACTGTGATTTTCAATCATATTTTTAATTTATATAATTTAAAATATATGCTCTCGATTTTAGTAATGTCTTGCCCCTGTACATCATACTTTTCCTGATAACAATAGAGTAATGCCGGTAATCTATTTAACTCCGTTCTGGGGAAAATTTTGAATTGAAATCGCGTGACTTCCGGTCCAGACCGAAAGTTCGTATATTGTTAAACAGTGCCTCCTGCCCCTAATCTTTCCAAATCTGATTTTGACTTTCACTTATCTAATTCCGTTCTTAAGATTAAGGAAGGATGAATAGACAGACATATGGATGTCAGTTGGAATTTATGTCTGCAATTTGAAAATTGCAGCCCAATTAAATGATTTTAGTTTGATTATTATTTGATAAACTTCATGAAAATTTATTTAAATGTTATGATATGTTAAGCAAACTATTTTATTTTTATTACTTTAAAAGTTTGATTTCTTTTGATATTTAACAAGTCCATTGTGTGCAACCTTAGGCAAATTATTCCTTTCAACTTCTAATTATCTATAAATATGTTAATACAGTAGCCCCTGGTATATCGCGGTTTTTTTCTCTCTCGACAATCGCGATATATCGGCAACACTATATAACGAGGAGTTACTGCATTAATAATACATGCATTGCAAAAATTTACGCACTACGATAAAGACATTATAATCAAATGAAGCTTTATTCGTTCGAATGTAAGAAAGACGGTAATAGATTATTACAATATCATAGCAAGCTGACAATTTCTGTGCAATAACGATACAATTTAAAGAAACCTTGTAGATCCTTCTTTTGTCTGGATAAATGCAACAACACGGTTGGATATGCAGATATAAAAGCACCATATGCTATCCTGCGACAAATTTTCCCACTGTTGCAACTATCGAGCCAGATCTTTCACACTCATAGATAGCTGAAGTTGGGATCCCTTTTGGTTCCATAAATATTCGACAGGTGACACGCCTGTTGAATATTTATGGAATATTTCGAATGTAAGAATGATGGTAATAGGTTTAGAATAGGTTAGAGTGTTTATGAAATCAAACACCTCTGGACACATCTTGACACCAAGTAGATCAATGAAGGTCCCAACAGTGGTCGAGTAGAAAAAATTACTGAACACTAGTAGTTGGTTGCGGGCTCGCTCCACGCCAACGGGCGGCCACATAGAGTTTTCTGGGTTTTCTTCATTAACTAGACGCCAAGTTCCCATAAAAAAACATCTTGAGAGGCATCCCCTCGGCAGATTGCCCATATATTGAGTTGCCGTATACAAATAAAACCAAGCTAATGAGGTGGCAAAGTGACAGAGACATTTTTGGGAAACCTTAGTTTTGTGCGGCTAAGCATTATTTTAAATGAATCGTTTGAACTCCTGTTATGAAAGGCAAAGCAAGGGCACAGAGATTACCGAACGCTGTGCTGTTAATGTACTTCTCACCATTACTAGGGGTGATCGACTGTCATATGAGAAGGCTCTCCAGACCAGTACGCCAGCAGTGGGGATAGTGTGTCACTCAACGAGCAGGATTGAAGCGCTCACCATTCTACTTTCACACACTAACACGATGATCATCCGTTCCCAAACGGGACTGGGATTTGTCGTAAAGACGATACTCTACCAGTCCAAAACAAGCCAAGCTTCTATCACGGCACCACTGCAAACGAGGCCAATGATACGGGTGTTAATAGTAGGACATAACAGTTGCTAGCATGCAATTTGATTCTGCTAGTCACTTGCCAATGGCATAGGAAGCGACAAGTATCTGTAGCGAGGTTTCCATTTGTGCTGGATGACGAACAAAGTTGTTCATGCTTGTGTCACGATCAGAAGATCATCTATGCTGATAATCTGTAAAGGATGGACAGAGCCTATCTGCCTGTTTTGTGATATTACGCTATTTACTGTCTCTGACATCTCTTCACATTCAGCTACGAATGGCCTAGCCTACTGAAAATTCGTTGAAATGGCCTCATGTGACATTTCTCAAACTCTGTCAGCTGTGTTATGTTTGTCGCTGCGTCGTACATACATGACTATTATTCGAATATTTCGGAACATCAGATACACTTGGCCTCTGCCTGAGCTAGGAACATAATGAGCCTATACGAGCCTTTTTGGTTTTCAGAAGCTCACTGCGATCATTGTATTTAGTATAATGAGATAGCAATTTAAAGGCGCTGGCCACATGGCATGCAAGAGGATCACAAATATCATTTATTACCTGTCTGAGGCATAGCTCTATGCTGACTTTAATTGCTTGCAATAATCGAACAATTCTATTTGTTAAAATAATTAAATTCATTTTCATAATCAGAGTTGTATACCTAGGAAACCTAATTTTTGCCTAAGACCTCGCAGTTTTTATGATCTCAGAATTCGTCTAATATTCGTAACTCAGTATTCACTAGAATTTTACACTTTATATACTATCAGATATTATATAATATGAGTTTTAAATAGTATAAACTTATACGAAAAATGTATCGCAAATACACATTTGCCTAGGGCCTCACGCAACAATTAAAACGTACATCCTTCGTAATTATTCAACTAACTATTTAATTTATTATTCAATTAATGTAAAAATAGTTAAACAAATTTTAAAAAATCTAATTTATATATATACAATCAACTAATAAAATATTTTAAAATGAGAGATTATTTCTTGTAAGATTTTTACTTAAAAATTGCTCTTAAACTTATGATTCTATTCATGAATTAACACCGAAACACTAACAGCAATAATCATTTGTAATTAAAATATATATTAACAGGAAATAATATAAGTTTATTTCCACGAAATATCGCCACTGTTACTGAATTACTGCTTAAATTAATATTATTATTCTGCATTTAATATTAAATGTGAATCTTTTATTAGAAAATTATGAAAATTAACCACGTAATGCCATCTTGCTTGGAAGTTTTGTATCTTAAGGAAATATTGACAATATTCTAAATTAAATGCATTTAAACAAATTCTCGTCTTTGTCATTTGTAACAATAAATATTTGATACAAACATCAATATTGCGTTTCATAATCCATAGTTTATAAGTTTGTCTTTGTAATTAAATCTAACCAATCGATATATGGCATAGTTTTCACTTCTGAATATTTATAAAACGTTTCGATTTATGTATACATAGAATAAGTAGTTAGAATGTGAGTTATTCTTGACAGTAACGACAGTTGCAAAGACGACTACTGTGATATATCGTCACCTACTACCATTATGTTATTGTTGAAAGGATAAAGGTTTTCTTTTTTTATTCCTTTCACGNAAATATATTTATCATTAAGAAAATTATATTAAAATTTATTAATATTACATATTACAATGTTTTATCAATATTTAATACATGTAATTTATCTAATATATATTTATGCTATATTATTTTTATTTAAAATTTTATAAAGTTAAAATTTATTTTGGCATTTAAAGTATTTCAAGTTGCAATTATGAAAATATTTCAGAAAATAATTACTGTTCTCAATTTTAAAATTTGAATTATTAAACTGAAGAAAAATATAAAATTTAAGATAATATTTCATAAGTGAAATTATAATTATTTTATAAAACATTTAACGAATAATAACACAACAATTTACTTAATTAAACTATCAAATTTCAAACTTTCAAATATTTATGTGATTTCTTTAGAGGCGGATTTACACATAAATTAAACAAGATGTAACCTAAGGCTTAAGGCTACGAAGGCCTTATCCATTCTCAAAGATATTAAAATTGTATTTATTTGATGAAGGATTTTATACATTATAGCTTAGGGTCACAGTAAATCTACCTTCCAGTTCTAAATTAAAATGAACTGAACTAAATATTCCTTTAAGGTAGTTTATACCTTTACGGGCCCAAGTGATTTTAAATTAGGAGACTCCATTCTACAGCGTTGACCCCAGACATCTTTCTTCGGGAAATTTTTTAAGAGATAACATACTTTCTTTTTTTAAATATTAATTTTGGCCCCTTGTTAGTAGGATCTTAAGGCAATTGCGTTCTTTGTCCATAGGATAACACGCAACTGCTTTAGGAGCAATTTCTAAGGAAGAATTGAGAAAACTCTTCTTAAAAAACATTCCGTAAAAGAAATGTTTGGTCAATACTTTTCTAATTGTCCTAAAAAATGTAAAATAACAATATACTTATGGTTTAGTGCCTACCAGTGACTGAGTACGTAGAACCAATGAACACAGGTAGTCGTGACTTCGTGCCTCATCAACAGGTTAATATGTGGGGTTTTCCGATTTTCTTCGCGTATTTAACACCTAAATAAGGGCCACAGAAACTCTTCCTGGGAGGCAAACCTCCTTGACAGATCATCCATGTGTTACGTTGCCACATCCATCAATCCAATTCTTATGATTTATTCNTTTTAATAATAATACAACACGTTTTCTTTTCGATGACATATCGGTAATATTAAAAATAAATACTATATTTAAATCGTGATAAAATTTTCAAGAAAAAAATGTTTGTATTGAATTTGGACTACTACTGACCAGTGCTAACAGACTAGCTATTGTTTAAAAGTCCCTCTGGTGGCGCAAGAAGACGGCTTTGTAAAATAAAAAGCAGTTGAAACTGCATTTTCATGAATAAAAATTTGACAAACTATTTATCGTTTTATGATGAATAAAATTTTTTCATTGCATTCGCGGCTTTTAAGTAATGCATAAACCTTCGAACCGCGAAGCCCTTCGGACCACGAGGCATAGGCGGTGGCCCACGTCGTCCATGCCTTACGCCGCCCTTGGTCATAGAAATGATATAATTTGAATATAAATTATTTATAAATACGTATGTCAAGTTATATTTTTATTACGACGTAAAATATATTTAAGATGTAGAGGACGTGGTTGCTGTATCATCAAATGCAGTGTGTAGCGTCTTTGTAATCCAAAAAGATAATTGGTAGACGAACGAACAGCAATTGCTGTTCGTTCGTCTACCAATTATCTTTTTGGATTATAAAGACGCTACACACTGCATATATTTAAGAGTTTACGACTACTGTGTTGGGTGAGACGCTGTTGAAACAAAAAAAGTTATGCATTCCATCACGTACACATAAACAGTGTCGTAATTTGCCAAGTGCCAAGTGCAAATCAGCAAATTCGTAAAATTTTTGTTTATTTTGAATAATCCGGATAATCGAAAATCCGGATAATCGAAAATCCGGATAATAAAAGTCCGGATAATCGAGGTTCTACTGTATTTTAAGTATTTCATATAAAACTTTTAATTTATATTGATTAAAATTACATAACTTTTATCTTCTATAATACTTAAATAATTCTTTAGGTTTAAGTTTACGTTAAAATAGGCTAAGGGATAATACTATTTAAATTTATTGAAAAAATTGTAGATCTATAAATTTTCACTGCCGTTCGTCCGTCCGTCTGTCCTTAATCTCGTGAATGGAGTTAGATAGATTAAAGGCGAGACCATTTATGAAAAACCATAGGGACAGAAGGTCCTGATTAACTATACAGAAGCTTCCAATACAGATCGAAAATCACATTATATCAATTCAAAATGTTTCCCCTGAAAGGTGTTATATAGATGACCGGCACGACTCTACTGTTAAAGGAAAAGTATGATTTACAGGGACAAGCCACTACTAATTTAAGGTGGAGAGAATATATTTTAAATTCAATAGATTAAAAATATGATTAAAAATTACAGCACGGCATTGTGACGATGTCACAATAAGTTATTGTTCGTTATATATATCAAAACTAATTTTAGAATATGGAAGCGAGACTCTAATTAACTTGGAGCAGAAAGAGTGAGCAAAATATTGAAGTAACTGAAATGAAAACTCTAAGACCACTCTCGGGTTATACAATCAAGGGAAATATGTATAACTACTTTATCAGAGATCAATTGCATACGAATAACATTAATAACATTACGGAGGAAATTAGAATATAGACAAGATTGGAAGAACCATGTGGAACGAATTTCCAACTCAAGATGGGGATCAAGCTTGCTACTGACTACAAATCCAAAACCTTATATAGTATAGGAAGATGGCGAGATCCACTTTGAGGCTGTACTAATTCACAAAGCACAGAAGAAGAAGATAATATAGATAACTACTCATATTCTTCTGTTTAAATAAATTCTAAATTTAAAGTGATAATTAAATATTAAAGTTCAAATGTTAATTAATTAATGTTTGCAAAATTAATGAAAAAAGCGTTAAATGCTTTCATCGTTAGTTCGATTAGGTCAGCAATACATTTTTCACCAGTTACCTTCAATTTAATTACAAATCGAATTCATCTGTAATACTCAAGCTTAAAGCTGAACGCAATGGAAACAGATAATACGCTGCAACAAATGTTTGTTCGCAATTTTAAAGAGCTAGAATAAATATAATCAATCTACCTGCATCCTTTGGTCATAAACATCTGGCACACAGAAAGGGATAAAGATTCTGTGAGCTTGAGGTGGAAAAGAGTTGAACCCTTCCCTATCTTCTCAAGCGAACATGGTATATGCAGGGCACAAGATAAACCTTTAACGATTTGACGGGCGAACACATAGTCAGAGTTAAAATTCTATTTTTATGCTATGTCTGATTTCCTGAAGTCCATCTTGGCAACGTCCGTAAATAATTAATGTAATTTTAATATTATGTAATATTAATGTCATATTAAAATTGTGTATTATCAAATATTATGAAAGCGCATATTGATCGAATTTTAATATTATATTAAATTAAAATTACATTATTAATTTTATATTATTATTATATGGTAATAATGTGATTACATTTATAATAAATAGTTAATTTGTAACCGATACTGCTATTACTTTCATTTTATCTTTTAAACTATATACAAAAAGTTAATTAATAAAAGTTAATATAAGTTGTTATTAATAGATAATACAATTAATTTATAGAATGAATAGTCTGATGGAATATCTATTAAGTTCTTTTATTGTATAATCTTTATTCTGATGTATGAACATCATAATAGAGATTGTACATTATTATATACAAACAGAGATTTATTGTATTATGTTTATACATTACAATACAATAAATTAAAAGACTTCTGAGAAACGGACACGATGAAACATAAAAAATGACCATTGTTTAGAGGTTATTTATATGCGTTTTTGTACCAAAAATAGTCTCTGAAAAAAATGGCCACCGTTTAGAGCTGGTTATTGTTGGTAGATATTATTAGAAGAACGACTATATACATTTATCGCAGTATAATTATTTACTGTTTAATCAATTAGCTGTATAATTATATCTTACCACCAACCAAACAGATTTTGTATTTTATAGTGTATATTACGAAAACTGTAAACAGCAGCGCATAAAAATAAATAGAATATAACTGATCATTAATTGTAGAAGAGTCAATAAATTCCTCTTATAAAACCATTATATTTAATTAAGTTCATAATACATTTCAAATTGCAGCCCAATTATTAATTAGTTCTTGTATACAGCACCGTTTAGAGATGGAAGCTGGAAATTTTTTGTCGGTCACGGAGGAAACTTAGAAGGCCTTAGTGGTTAATATCCCTATAAATTAATGTTATTTTTATTAACAAAAAAATAAAATCTTTAAAACTGATCTATATTAATAAAGAACATTCTATGTATTTCGTTTGTTCAAAGGAATAAAAGAAAGAAAAAATTGCACATATTACCGGACCTCATAAACGCTCTCGATGGCCCTACGTGTTGAATTTGTTATTTTATATTACTGTCTAATGTGCTGTAGGTCTTAGCTAGAAGACGGTCAGAGGTGGCTGAGAAAATTTTGAGCCATTTCTGCCCATTGTTCCTCTAGCAAAATATTTTTTATATATTTAGTTATCTAACAAATATACATAATCAATCTCTAATATGCAAATTTGGAATATTTTTGTACCGTTTTGTACGTAAAGTATGTGGGATCCTCAGACCTTCCATATAGCCGCGTACGCGTATACTTTACCTGTATACTACCCGCTTAAGATCACCCCACAATTTACTAAACCCACTCCCTATTATATTGATCTATCTACTCCATCGCTGTGCACTAATATTGTTTATTATTAATAATTGTTATGTTTTAAATCGACAAATTATTACATTCTTATTAAATTATTCATGTTTAAAATTGCGTAATGTAAATAGATATTAGTTAATATATGTGAAAGGAAATTTAATGTAAATAATTATATCGTTTTACCTCACATAAACTTTGTTATAACTCTTGTTATAAATCTACAATATATGATGCATATTTATTTATAATCTGAACCATATTCGAGATTTTAAAATTATCTCCATTTTGAAATATAAAGAAGACAGGATATATAATTTATTTATTAATCTATTTAAAATAAGTTTATGGTTAATCACACATAAAAAATTATATATTTTCAGTTTAAAGTTATGTTAAACGAAGATTGGATAATAATTTTATATAAAAATTCAGTAAAACAGGTAAATAAATAAATTCTTAGATATACGAGAGCATTTATATGTATACATAACATTTTAAAAGTTTTAAAATTGCTGGAATTGTTTAACTTTAACAATTTCTTAAACGTGAATTATTATGCAAAAGAAATCTCGGTATAACATTTACCCATATATAACAAATAAATAAACTGTTTTTTTTTAGTTTATGATGCAATAAAATATAAAACCAGAGAGCAAAAATGTATCTTAAACACATTGTAAAGATGATATAAATCTAATGGTTATAAGAATATGTACAAAGAGAGTTTCCTTTTGACATGGTTTAAGAAAACAAGATAACACTTCTATGCCTATATCGAAAATAAAGAGTCTTTTATACGAAAAATTCTGCCTATTTTCGAGTGGAAAACTTCTATTACTGCTAAAATAAATTCCAACTTAAAGGTATGAAAGTTTACGAACATTTCTGTTTAAAGGAGAATTCTTTTTTAGTGTTTTATTAGTAAACACTTTTAAAGATGATAAAAGCTTAATACGTATATATAAGAGCTGTGTGCAATGTGTTGTGGTACATTCTCTCGATACTTAGACACATTTCTTTCTACTATTAAAAAAATTAATTTTTAAAAATTTACGAGTGATATTATTTCAAACTTTTGAAATTTTATTTCAAAGCTACTTAATGTTACAGTATATATATATGAATATTTGAAAGCGAAAAATACGATCATTAGTCATAGAATATAATAGTGAATATTTTATTCTCTAGTTACATAATAAAAAATGTAGTTATGATTTACGGAAAATGTCATCAAATTTGAAATTTTGGCAATACTTTTCGGTGAATTATTGAATAAAATTCTCCAAAAATATTTACTGTTATCAGCTGTGAAATGTATATTTGAATTTTTCGTTGTCGTAGATTTAATAAAGGTATTTAAATTACTGTTAAATAACATAATAAAAGTAAACAATATAATTATTTCTAACGACTTTATGAGATTTGCAAATGCACTTAAAATCTTTTAATTACTAAAAGGTTAATTGTAACATAAACAGTTTACAAGTTTTAACTTCATAACTTTACAATTTTGCGTATAAAGTTCTTTCATTATGATTTTGTTACCTTTTTATAAATAAATTTATCTGCAAATTTATTATTATTTAACTTGAATATGAAAAGAATGGACCATTTGTTCTAAATGTATATTTATCAGCATTAAATATACAGGGTAGCCCAAAAGTCAGTTAACCTAATTCCAAACTGGCTTTACCACCTTTTAAAATATTATTAAATTATATTTCGGTTAAGCTAATTTTGGAAAATATTTTCTTTAGTAATTTTTATTAATTAAATATATTCATATAAGGATTAACTTAAATTATTCAATAGTATAAACTAAAAAAAAAAATAGTATAAAATATCAATTTAAATATTCGAAAATAAATTCAAAAGGAAAATTTACTTTGGTTTTATTTTCGTTTTATCGATTATTATCGAAGTTTAAATTAAATTCTGTAGAATTTATTCTTTCGTTCGTTTGTTTTTACTAAAGAACTATATTCCATTATTGTTGATATTTCAAAAATAGGTAAAGTTATATAACAGATACAGGAATTTTTAAAAAAATTTTTACACTTTCAAATAATATTTTTATATTAAATTTCTGTAGCAGTAGCATAAATCATTTTAAAATAATAAAAATATATATATATTTTTTTATTGTTCACTAATTTAAAACATATGCAAGAATAAATTTCTATTTTTCTACAAATTTTTAAATATATTCGTTTTATATTTTATTCTAAATAATTCGGTGATAAAATGTAAATAACTTCATATATTATTAATGATATAGTATTTAACTTTATTTGTTTATTATAAGAAATTTAAGAGTTTTTGAATTAATATATTAAAAATTTATTCATACGTAAAGAAATAGGTGAGTCATTTATGAAGAGTATATATATATAGAAAATAAAATGGTTAAGTTTTATTTTATATTGTTGTACATTAAAAACCAATTAAATACATTTAAACACAGTCAAACCTGTAAACAACGGCCACTGACTAGAATGTAACACACGTCCGTTGTTCAGAGGTGTAAAGGTAATTTTATATGCATTTTTATTCATTATTGTTAATAAATGGTTCCTGTTTTAAAAGTGTGAGTTGTTGGAGATTCGAATATACACATATACACTTATTTTTTCAAATTATATAATTTTATTGATTTATTTAATTTTATTACAATAAAATGGTGTAGACACACAAAATTTTCTACTTAATTATTATTATTTTAATTAAAACAATTTTCTTATAATTATATTTGCAGCAGAATAGTAATCATTTCAATTCTCCTCATAACTTGTTTACTCATACTCTATTAATTATTATTATTACGTGTAGGACGTGTGGATAATTTTATATGGATTTCACATAACAATAACAAATGATCATTAATCGCAACTGTGTACTTAAAATAAATTCAACTGAAAAACAATATTTAAAAAAATGTTCAAGATATTTGTAATAAAAAATGGATTATTTAATCTTTCTAAAGACATAATACATTTTGATGTAGGCCCATCTGTCAATAACGTTTAATCGTATTTATATTATCCTTGTTAAAATCAATAAAAATTTAAAATTATTTATTGCCAGAGATATATAAATTTATGATTGTATAAGAAGAATAAATTGTTATAAGTGTAATAATAATTGTTCTCTCGAAGACGTCATAATCGTCATTGTCATCAGTTGATTTTGATGAGTCTGTTGCCATCTTCACTTTACAGTTTCTCTAGTTATTGATTGTGTTTTAATCCAGAGCTAACATCTCACAGCATCCTTCTTCACTTCTTCTACCTTATTTTAGTGTATCTTCAAGTCTTAGTTTGTTAGTTTTTTAGGGCATAGAACTTTTTTGTCATGTTACAGTATCATTTTTAAAGGTGTGAATAAATAAGATTTTCTATTTTAATTATCAGACGATGACTGATAATTGAAATATTAAAAAACAATTTATTAAATAGAGGAAAAGAGTATTCGAATTTTTAGCAAAATAAGATTCTTTTGCCTTCTACTTTTTTTAGTTTTTATTTTAATATAACTGAAACCATTCAGATGATGAATGGTGAAGAACGATAACAATTGATGTTTCATATATACATGATAGATTGATCCATATATATATATATATATATANATATTACAATGTTTTATCAATATTTAATACATGTAATTTATCTAATATATATTTATGCTATATTATTTTTATTTAAAATTTTATAAAGTTAAAATTTATTTTGGCATTTAAAGTATTTCAAGTTGCAATTATGAAAATATTTCAGAAAATAATTACTGTTCTCAATTTTAAAATTTGAATTATTAAACTGAAGAAAAATATAAAATTTAAGATAATATTTCATAAGTGAAATTATAATTATTTTATAAAACATTTAACGAATAATAACACAACAATTTACTTAATTAAACTATCAAATTTCAAACTTTCAAATATTTATGTGATTTCTTTAGAGGCGGATTTACACATAAATTAAACAAGATGTAACCTAAGGCTTAAGGCTACGAAGGCCTTATCCATTCTCAAAGATATTAAAATTGTATTTATTTGATGAAGGATTTTATACATTATAGCTTAGGGTCACAGTAAATCTACCTTCCAGTTCTAAATTAAAATGAACTGAACTAAATATTCCTTTAAGGTAGTTTATACCTTTACGGGCCCAAGTGATTTTAAATTAGGAGACTCCATTCTACAGCGTTGACCCCAGACATCTTTCTTCGGGAAATTTTTTAAGAGATAACATACTTTCTTTTTTTAAATATTAATTTTGGCCCCTTGTTAGTAGGATCTTAAGGCAATTGCGTTCTTTGTCCATAGGATAACACGCAACTGCTTTAGGAGCAATTTCTAAGGAAGAATTGAGAAAACTCTTCTTAAAAAACATTCCGTAAAAGAAATGTTTGGTCAATACTTTTCTAATTGTCCTAAAAAATGTAAAATAACAATATACTTATGGTTTAGTGCCTACCAGTGACTGAGTACGTAGAACCAATGAACACAGGTAGTCGTGACTTCGTGCCTCATCAACAGGTTAATATGTGGGGTTTTCCGATTTTCTTCGCGTATTTAACACCTAAATAAGGGCCACAGAAACTCTTCCTGGGAGGCAAACCTCCTTGACAGATCATCCATGTGTTACGTTGCCACATCCATCAATCCAATTCTTATGATTTATTCACGATATTTAAAATTAAGTAATTATTTAATAAATAAATAAATATATCTATACAATGGATATTATTTTTCATCTAACAGTGTTACGATGTTTGCACCTAACAACTCGTCCCCCAAGAAAAATATTTTCAACCAGTAGCCACTAGAGGCGATATCACCCCCTCGTTGAGTAACACTGATCAAAGCAGATAAATCATTAAAGTTTTCATTAAAATATTTTTAATTAGAATTTTTAAACAGATAAAAGTAAATATAAAGTTTTATGAAAACTTTAATTGCTCCTTATGAATAAATTATTGATTATATCGAAAAGAACTTGTTGGATTAAATATGATTTAAATTGGATTTATATCATAAGGAGTTGATGAAATTCGTTAAACTGTTTTCTAATTAATTAAATTTTCATTCAATTAAAGGTTATTTTAAGAATTAATTAGAATCACTCGAAGCTCATTAATAGATAGCACTTATAAGTAATCTAAGATAGAATTTAATAAAAGTTATAATTATTTAACATATTTTAAAAATAAAACATGTAAAAAATCCGTAGAATATTGTAAGTTAAAATGTATAAATTAATAACATTTTAGATTTTAAATAGAAAGAAAAGTATGTATACAAATAATGATATAAATAGAAACAATATTAACCTTATTACAGTAAAACCTGTATAAACCGTTACAAGTTTTACAGCATTGTTGAAATTATTGTTTTTGAAAACTTAATACATATATAAAAAAACAAACTTAATATTTATAAAATAAATTTTATTTTATATTTTACTACAATATGAAATTTTTATATTCAATTTTACTGTATAGCCAGTAGCATTAAATTGATTGATCTTTAGAATCGTAAAAGGCTGATGTATAATAAATTAAGCTACATAAAGAATTAATATCTTTATTTATAATTAAAAAAAGTTTATTTTATTAAAATTATTGAGTTTAAAAAATTAAAATATATAAATTTAAATTATAAAATGTAAGCTATTTATTTCAATTTATAAGAATAAAAATAATTTCGTAGTAGCTACAGTTTTATATTCGAAATATAAATATAAAAATTTATTTATTTTTTTCAAGGTTTTAAATTAAGAATATGTTTAGAATAATAAAAATATCATTTCCAAGAAAAATTCTAGAAAAAAAAATTCTAAAATAAAACTTTTAGATATAATAAATGGCTATTTTAAAACATAAATTCCATTTTGTTTATTTTAAATTTTGGTTTGAAATACACAAGAGAAAATTTCGTTACCAAAGAAACAAAATTTTAAAATTTAGATAAGAATAGAAATTTTTTTTCAATAAGAAAAAAAAAAACAGTAATGTAATGCTTGTCAAGCGGAAATCAACAATAAGTTGCATAAAATACACAAAAAAAGACATATTACGAATACATAAATAACAAAATTTTTCCAATAAAAAAAAATAATAATATTGATTCTGCATTTCAGAAATTGAGATCAGAAAATAAGATCTCAAAATCTCAAATGAGAAAATAATATTGAATGTTATCTAAAACCCTGGATTGTTAGACAGAACATGCTTTTTATCTTGGCGAGAAATATAATCTTAACTATAAGAACATTTTTTTTTTAATATTTATAAAGTGCCTAGCATCTCTTATAAGAATCTTACGCTTAGTTGAATATATATATGAGAAAATATTAAAGGAGTGTAAGCCTGCTTAAGCTTAATTTAATTTACTTTTTAAAGTAAAGTTTTGGGAAAGCTTAAAATCATTCATGATAAAATTTTGTAGTAGTCAGTATGGGAGAATTTTATATGACGTTCAACGCAAGTAAAAACAACGCACAATAAATAAATAAAATAAAAAGAATAAAGTTATATACAGACTTAAATGTAGTTATAAACATGGTCTTTTAGATGTCGAAACACGCGCGAGTTACGTATATTTTTTTTACTCATAGGTATATTCTAAAAACAAAAAAAATCTAGCAACGAATTGCTTAACTTTCCTGGCAACAGTTAAAATTGCGTGTAGCGCCATCTGTTATGATATTTTATTTTAATTTTTTTTTAATTTTTAATTATTATAAAACAACAAAGCTTAATTTTATGGGTAGGGTTTTGATTTTATAAAAAATTGTAATTGCTAATAACGAGTAAAATCGTCATAAATCCGATCCTACTCGAGATATAACACATGATACCTCTCTATCTCTCACCCCCTCGACTTTTAACCACTAAAATTTAATAGCATCAATCTTTTAATAGACAAAGCTGCAAAATTTCAGAAATTTTCTACTAAAACTACAGAAGTTATTAAACTTCAAAGAGGGTGAACAAAATCGTTCCCCGAACTCACTAACATCCATACATACAGAAAAAACACCCAAATTTTTTGTTTTCTCGACGTTTTCTGATTCTAAAAATGTAAAAATCTTTGAGATCATCTTTTGACAATCGCCATACTTTCCCTCTGTTATATAGATAAATAACAGAGCCTAAAAGGAATTGTATTATAAGTTTTAAATAATAAAGTTGGCCAAAAATAAAGATTTTTTCCCCCTCTCTTCTTTATGCTAAAGATATAAATGTAATGAGTAATCTGTAACAAATGTTTATTAGGTTCTCATAAATGTGAAGCCAAATGGATCCTCAAGCCATTTATGAAAGAATATAGCAATAAATATACAAGACGTAGACTTAAACATTTTAAATGTCGATTATATTTTTGAGAAAAGTTCGCTTAAATCTTGTAAGCATTAGCCAAACGCGTAACATAATTTAATTATTAGGAAGGAAACGATAGAAAAAAAAATTCTTATGAAAAACTAACTCTAACTAAAAATATCAATAAAGATTTCAACCAGATTAAAGGAAAAATAAAGCTACAAATAAAAGGTTAAAAGGAGATTAGCAGGAAGAAGGTATTTAAAAAAATAACAGGTAAATAAAGAAAAAGTGAAGAATAGTTCATTGTTTATTTTTCATTTCTAATAAAAGAATTATATGAAATAGGGGAGATCGGGGCAACTTCGGCATGCGGGGCAAGTTTGTCAAGCGCTTTTTTTAAAAAACAAATTAAAAGGAGACTTTGGTTATAGGTTAGGCAGTTGAGTTTTATTGGTGGCTTGTTGAGTGTAGTGTTTTTATTGTTCTCCAACAAGCGTAGTTGAATTATCAAGCAAATTTTCATTTTCGTTCAATTCCATATAATATTTTTTTTCCATTTATATTGAATTGGCAGGTTTTGTTATAATTCCATGATAACGAAAGTTACTTTTCCTGTTAGAAGGATGTAACTTCAACTTATTCACGTGGCCAGATCGTGGCTTGGCATTCTGTTCTCAGGGTTGTACTTAATGTTTCGAAATCATGACTAGCGGGGTAAGATCGGCAACATAAAGCCACATTAGAAGCAAAGGATAAAAATCAAACAGATGATAAATGAAAACATGTTTGCATTTGTTATTCATGTATATATGTCTTTGAACTTGCATTTCGTTGTAATAATATTAAATGGGTGTTGGATTTGTATTTCTTTGTTTTAATAGTGAATTCCAACTTATACATTGTTAATAACATAATTTTATATACGTGCCTATCTTGCCCCATTACTGTTGCCCCTATACCAGGGGCAACTTTAATAAAAATAATTAAAATAATTACAACTTTACAAAAAGAGAGAAGTTGCCGATCTTGCCCCTATACCCGGGGCAACTTCGTCAATTTCTCTCTTCTTGTAAAGTTGTAATTATTTTAATTATTTTTATTTCCAAACTGATTTTAACCAGTTCTATAGTAAGGTAACATTCCAATAGACAATATGCAAAGCTTTTTTTTCAGTTTACAGCAGTATTTATTACACAAAATTTAAGTAAAGCTTAACATGCCGATCTTGCCCCGATCTCCCCTATATAAATTTTACAAATGTATATTTTTTAAAATAATTTTAAAACTTTATATCATTTTTTTTAAATATTTAAAAATCTTATAATGAGAACTTTTCAGTGATATTTTATTATTCAAATAATAATTTACTTGAATATAAACAAAGTAAAAGAATAGAAATAAAAATTGTAACAAACCACGAAACTACATAAAAATAAAATAAATTGGAAATAACGATTGTTTATATTCTATAAAAATACAAATTTAATTAAATTTAATGCGGAGAGATAAAATAAAATTTTAAAAAATTTTTGGGAATTTACATAGAAAATAAATATAATTAATTTAATTACAATTATAATAATTAAAATGTAATCGTTAGAAAAATGCATATTCACTACTTCTACAACGAATAAATAATTTTAAAAATCCTTGAATATTTAATTTAAATATTATTAAAGTGAATAGAATTATGTTTGTCTGTATTTATATCCAGATTTAACACATAAGTCAAACGAATTACCGGTTAGGATCTCAAGTTTTAAAATTCATTATTATTCAATGGAAGGGATATTATAGCTTAAGGTCAAAATATTATATTATAGCTTATATTTTCTTATATTATAGCTTAAGGTCAAAACATTAAAATGAAAACAATATTAAAATTTTGGTTATTTTAGCCAACCATTGTTATGTTTATCACGAAGTGTCAAGGTTAAAGTGAAGTGTGAAGGATTTATGATGGGTTTATTTTCCGCAGGATCCGAAAAATAACTCTAAAAATCTCTCTCCAGGTCGATCAAAGTGTTTAGGAATTAACAGGGGGATGAAATCAGAGAGAAAGGTTTATTGTAGAGTATTTTTTCCACAGGGTCCTACAGAGTAAATATAAAAGTTTGGGCAGATCTATCTAAGGGTATAGAATGACATTCTGTTATACAAATACATATATATAAAAATGTTTAATCATTAGGTGTAACCCGTTTAAAATAGATTCTTTATTCATCCACTCATTCATTTTTCCTGTCAGCAAAGTTTATTAGAGCTGAATAATAAAATTACATAACAAAAAATTTTTATTATATTCTTCTTTTAAATCAAATTTGATAAATTTAGTTCATCTNGAATTAATATATTAAAAATTTATTCATACGTAAAGAAATAGGTGAGTCATTTATGAAGAGTATATATATATAGAAAATAAAATGGTTAAGTTTTATTTTATATTGTTGTACATTAAAAACCAATTAAATACATTTAAACACAGTCAAACCTGTAAACAACGGCCACTGACTAGAATGTAACACACGTCCGTTGTTCAGAGGTGTAAAGGTAATTTTATATGCATTTTTATTCATTATTGTTAATAAATGGTTCCTGTTTTAAAAGTGTGAGTTGTTGGAGATTCGAATATACACATATACACTTATTTTTTCAAATTATATAATTTTATTGATTTATTTAATTTTATTACAATAAAATGGTGTAGACACACAAAATTTTCTACTTAATTATTATTATTTTAATTAAAACAATTTTCTTATAATTATATTTGCAGCAGAATAGTAATCATTTCAATTCTCCTCATAACTTGTTTACTCATACTCTATTAATTATTATTATTACGTGTAGGACGTGTGGATAATTTTATATGGATTTCACATAACAATAACAAATGATCATTAATCGCAACTGTGTACTTAAAATAAATTCAACTGAAAAACAATATTTAAAAAAATGTTCAAGATATTTGTAATAAAAAATGGATTATTTAATCTTTCTAAAGACATAATACATTTTGATGTAGGCCCATCTGTCAATAACGTTTAATCGTATTTATATTATCCTTGTTAAAATCAATAAAAATTTAAAATTATTTATTGCCAGAGATATATAAATTTATGATTGTATAAGAAGAATAAATTGTTATAAGTGTAATAATAATTGTTCTCTCGAAGACGTCATAATCGTCATTGTCATCAGTTGATTTTGATGAGTCTGTTGCCATCTTCACTTTACAGTTTCTCTAGTTATTGATTGTGTTTTAATCCAGAGCTAACATCTCACAGCATCCTTCTTCACTTCTTCTACCTTATTTTAGTGTATCTTCAAGTCTTAGTTTGTTAGTTTTTTAGGGCATAGAACTTTTTTGTCATGTTACAGTATCATTTTTAAAGGTGTGAATAAATAAGATTTTCTATTTTAATTATCAGACGATGACTGATAATTGAAATATTAAAAAACAATTTATTAAATAGAGGAAAAGAGTATTCGAATTTTTAGCAAAATAAGATTCTTTTGCCTTCTACTTTTTTTAGTTTTTATTTTAATATAACTGAAACCATTCAGATGATGAATGGTGAAGAACGATAACAATTGATGTTTCATATATACATGATAGATTGATCCATATATATATATATATATATA
>NW_019384311.1:876935-958923 GCF_000671375.1 Centruroides sculpturatus | reverse complement strand
ATGTGTGATAAGTATAATTGATTTACAATGAAATTTCTCTATAAAGGATATTTGCAAAACCAAAAAAGTTGTCCGTAATAAAAATGTCCGCCTAAAACAGGTTTTTTTGAAAATTACCTTTAAACGTAGCCTGCGCTATTTTTATTTTAAAACACATGCCATACAAAAAGTAGGAATGCGACATATTACAGTAAGGAATGAATGAACTGTATCATAAGAGAGTCAGTATTATTTTTTACATTTAGTTATGTATATTTGTTTTTACAATTGGTTGTAACAATCTGCTTCTTACTGTGCGTAATTATAACTTAAAGTAGCTTTTTACTGTCTTTTCTACTGTAACATAAAACTTTTCTGAGTTCTGCACCTTGTAAAACTGCTTGAGTTTGTTCATATAGTCCAGGGCCTATCTATATGACTTTAGTTACGTAGTAAGTGTCATTTCGGCTGTGAAGCCATTACAATCAATCATCATCTTTATTCTCCCTTTCTTAAATCTCAGAGAATGAATGAATTGTTTTTGTATCTTGACACTTGTACACTCAGTCGGGACACTTGTACGCTATGTCTATCTCGACAAACATTCTCTTTGTCGACATAGTGATTTGCAGTGATATAAATCATCCTGTATTTCATGAAACAATGCTGAAAAGTGTGCAAGACGACAGATATGATAAAACTGTGGGACTATGAAGGTTCACAGAATTGTTTCGACCAATCTCGTTGATGTGATCATGTCATATAGCCTATGTTAGTGCCTTGAAGAAAACCTTGTTTCTGCTAATTATGGTCGTAAGGTGCATGTGCTTTCTAATAAAGACACTGAACGAACTGCTACAACGGCAAGTTAGCCAATATAAAAATTTTACTATGTTATAATAAAATTGCTCAGTCAAATCGATTTTAAGAACTCAACAGGCAAATATAGTATTGACTATTTCGGAATCGATTTGACTGCAACCGCGGAAACTTCAAATAAGAAAGTCGACTCGATGAGAATCCACTCTGTCCGTTAAAAGAGGTCCAAACGTCAACTGTAGTAGTGCCTGTGTCCGTGTCCCTAACAAAGCGTATCTGCTTAAGAGAGGTCAACTTTAATGAAGTTACATACTTTTATATAGGACAACGAAAGTCGTCCATTATGGAGGAGATGTTTCTTAAGAGAAATTTGATTTCTATTAATGAATTTTGAAGATAATTACAAAGTAGTGTATATAAAGTAACAAGTTTAGCCATATTTTATTCTTAGAACAAAATATTTGAGTGATGCAACAAAACTGCAACTAACTACTTAACACTAGTAGAGGCAACCCGTTAGAAGATGCTCACGTGTTGAATTGTCATATTCCATAAAACTAATTAAAAAGAAAAAGAAATAATAGAATAAAGAAATGTTATAACAAGTTTAAGTACATTTAAAGACAATGTTTATATTTTTTTACAGTGAAAAAAATGAGTCAATCTTAATTATTACTTGGATTTTTAATATATTTATTATTCTTTTTGAATTCAGAGTAGAATAATAAATAATAATAAAATTCTTTCTTGAATGCAATACTTTTTTTTTATTTTTACACTTCGACACTGGCCCTTGAATGCTACTTTTCAATTTCATCGCCATTGTGATGTAAAATATAATACAATATTTTCTTGTAAGTATCGGTCTGTCTCGTTGCAGTAATATTTCGTCTCGTAAATCGGGAGGGCAGAAAATAAAGCAACTTGTTGTATCAAAAATGTATAAATCGAAGTCATACTGTAGTAATATTAAATAAAAATAAATAGTCAACTATACACATCTACATAATATTTTATTACATGTATCAAGGAGGCCTATCGTGTAGTGACAAGCTAAGTCAAGTTTTCACTCGTCAGAGCACGTTTTCTGGAAAGGGTCGGTTGGTCAGTTATCCTGGACAAGTCGAGACAGACCCGATAGAAAACACAGCTCAGCTCGGATTGGTTGGCCAACGGATCTAAAAATTAGATATTTTTATTTGTTGCGACTGTTGGAACGAGGAGAAACAAGCCTGGACTAAGACTGCCAAATTTTATTTTTTTTTTTTTTTTTTTAGTTTTTCGGTGGAACGGATAAGAAAAATTATTTGTATTTAATCAAATTTACATAGGAACATTTATTAATTTAGAATATATATATTTATTGTGTGTACAAATTTTATTTTAAGTGTATAATGTCACACGAAGAGATAGTATAAATAAATTCAAGATAATTAGGCTGAAAATTTCAAAAATTGTAGACCTATAAATTCCTTTTGTCGTCCACTGTCTGTCTGTCCTTTCTTAATCTCGAGAACTGAGTTGGATAAATGAAAATTGATATCAGATATGGAAATCTTAGGGCAAGAGGCCCCGATATACGAACTTCCAGTTTGGACCGGAAGTCACGTTATTTCAATTCAAAAATTTTTTCTTGAATGGAGTTAGATAGATGACCGCGTGACTCTATTGTTAACAGGAAAAGTATAATGTACTGTACTTAAAATTAAGAGCATTGTGACGAAAAATTGCAGTTCGACATTGTGATGTTATAACAATAAATAATTGCTCGTTATATTTGTTTATTTCTGTAAAATTAATGTGTAATCATCTATCTTCTTTCAATTAAAAATAATTATAGTTTGCTGTATTTTTATCGATGAAAGAAATAAATATTCTTTACTCTAAATCACAATCAAAAAAGCTACACTGAAACATTTTAAAAATGTCATTAGATATACTTATTGTGAACAAATATAATGTGTTCTTATCATTAATCATTGTAGATCTAAAGATAAAATCATCTATAAAAATATCGATTTATAAAAATTATTAGATAATTTTATAAATATCATTAAAGTACTTGTATTGTATTTATTTATAGCTTTTTTAATGTATATGACTTACAGACTTCATTTTATATAGACTTTACAGACGATCTCCAATGAGACTGCTCTAACAATATTTTATCTCAGATTTCGTCAGGGCACTCCCGAAATAGCTGGACAGATTGTACGACGTACAGGGCACTTCGTACCATCTGTCCAACTATTACAAACAAGGGCCCTAGACTTTAAAGGAACGAATTGAGCCAGACAATAGATTATCGAGTTCTATTTTGAGTATCTTCTGGTCAATCATGGCAAGCAAAAATTATGGCTAGATTTGATGTCTATAAAAAAAAAGTTTTCTAGTATAAATGAAACAGGAGAGAAATTACTTTTTGATACAGCAGTACGAAATGTTTCCAGAATTGTGGAACTTAATTTTAAAAATTACAGAAAAAAACCAAAGCTTTAATTCGTTACGTTTCACAGAAATCGAAGTTAACATGATTTTAAGTCTTTAATTTTACTTGAGTTTATGAACATTTTTAACTATTTCAGTCTAAAACGCGTCTATATATAAAAAATTTGCTAAATTTTTGAGAAAAATGAAAATACATGCCTTTCTGAAAAGATTTAATTACAGATTTGATGTATTGGGATACTTGTTCTTGTTCTAATTCAATAATTTCCACAGTAACGTTTAGAAATTCCAAGTACAAACTTTGCACAAAAAACAAACCAAACTTCGAATGACATTTCGGCACTGAGAATTTCTCATGAAAATCATTTCAGAAGATTCTATAAAGATTTCCCAAGTCAAATCTGGTAAATACTCGAAGGCATTCCTTCGAGAGATTAGAATCGTCTGTACTTATCGTATATTATATTTTTGCTATATACTGAGAGATGCTCGAAATAGTTTTTTTATTTCGCGAAATATTTTACACTGGGAATTCAAACCCCAGTATTTGCAAATTGTTTAGCCCTCTTTCAAATAACCTTTTCCTTACCAAATGGATAGGGTAAACAACGATTTCCTGGAAGTGTAAAATGTTCTTCTCTTTATAAACGATTATTGATTGGCATTAAATGGGACTTGAAACAATTCTTTTTATTGTTGAAACAATTCTTGAAAATGTCATTTCTATCTATTAAATTTGTGGTTTTTGAAAAACTATTTTCTTTTTTAAAATAATTGACGGATCATTTATAGAAGAAGAATCTAAATTAATATTGTTACTGTGACAATTCTTTATTTAGAACTTCTCTCAAAACAGTAAAAACTGTTGTTATAACTTTTGATAAAGGAAAATCTTTAAAAATTCTAAGAAAATACATGTTTTTCATGCCTTTTTGTAAGAAAAAATGAAGACAGATATTACCATATTTTTGGTGAGAAAAAAATATATTTAAAATTTATTTATTTATTTTAAATTCGGATCTCGTGCCAAAAAATCTAAAATAAATTTTTACAGATGTAAAATGATAATGTAAATGTAATAATATTTTAAAAATTGTTTAAAGATGTTCATAAAGTAAATAATTATAAATTAATTAATATTACATTTTAAATCACGTTATCCTTTATTTGTGGGGAACGAAAAGGGTTTAAAGACTTGAATATTGCTAAACTATGGTTTAACACACAAGAAAATCACATGCTACATAAAGAAATCAATTTGGTTTGGTGGAATTTTTCATATACTTATTCGGAAAAATCTGCAAAAATTATTTAAAAATTTGTTAAAATACTTAAACATTCTAGTTCAACGAATTGCTAGTTAAAAGAACTTATTCCTTTATTATTATTGTAGCTTATTCTTTTTTATTATGGAACTGGTTATAAAAATAGTCAAATAAATGTATTAAAGAAATGATTTAAACTTTTTAAAAATAATTTTATATTTTAAATAATTTCTTTGTTTTCCAGAACTCTTTCAATTGCTAAACATTCAGAAAAGAAAATTCATGAAAATGCATTTTCTGAATGTTACATGCTATTCTTGTTCTGAATTTACATGCTATTAAAGTGCAGTGTAATGATTTACACTGCATTTTAATAGCATGTTAATGTTTATATGTCAGCACTGTAATACCGAGTAATCACCATTTATATAACAACTTTTTCTTCATTTATATATATATATATAGGCCTATATATATTTCTTTTTGCTTAAAAACGTATACTAAACAGTTTGGGAATATTTTAGTGTAATTATATATTAAGTTATTGAACTTTATGAGTAAATTTAATATAATACATGAAAATTTCTATCATAAAATTTATCTTTATATGTAAATTGGTTAATTTAATATTTTAAGCATTCATTGTGATTTATGAAACTAGTTTATATTGATTAAAAATACCGAATAGAGAAAAAATAGTAATAAATAGATTAAAGTTGACACGGAATGAAATAAAGCTGCCACACCTATCTTAAATGAAAAAATAATTTGTTGATTTTACTTACATATATAACAGTTTTTGAAAGAAAGGATAATGTATATCACTTTTGTACCTTATTTTATAATATAAAACTAATTTTAGGACTCCTCCGCTCAGGACAAATGGTTCTGTTGACCCCTCTCTGAAACAGACAGTTGTGGAATTTAATTATACGAAGATTGATTTAAAATGTAAAATTTATTATCTAAATCAAGAAGTTTGTTACTTGAATCAATTATGTTCGATTGATATAATTTGTAAAGAAATTTAAAAGTGATGCTTTTTATGTTAAAAGTATTAAGAAGTACGATAATATCATTTATTATACAATTTCTATTAAATATATAGTAATAAAAATACTTAAATCACCACGTTTAACAAAATTAAGAGTTCCATAATTCAAGAATTCAAAAAAGAAATTAATTCAAATAATATATTTACAAATTAAAACAGAAAATTTTAGTATGTTCGTAAATTATCAAAATAATTGATAAATAAATGATTATATTTTCAACCATTTCTTTTGAGATATTTGAAATGTTTATTGTAATTTTTTTAATTTAAAAAAATTACATTTTTTAATCTGATGAGTAAATATTATGGATTGAGAATTGAAAGCGAATGTTTCGGTATACTTTTATGAAATATATTCTAATTTTTTACATTTATATATTTAATACATTTCCTCATCAAGATGTCGCCCACCAAAAGACCATCCCTCAGTGAGTGTTACGCTGGCAGTTGGTTGGCAGCTGGTTTGCACCTGACCAAAGGAATGGCCACATGGAGATTTTTTAGGATTTCATCACGTCTCTAAGACCTAAGTTGGACTTGTATCCCGTAATGTCTTCCCGAGCGACTTTCTTTGCGAAACTGGACTTTCTATGGAAAAGGAGGATTCCTGGTCTAAGTGTTGTATTGTCTTATTCTCATCAATCCAATCCAATCCTTCCCAAGACTGAAAGAATAGTAGCAAAATTTGTTTTCGAATACCTTTTTCTATTTTAATAATTCACTTTTAAGTTGAATATAATCATATGGAGGTAATTTGATTTAATTTGTTTATTAATAAAACGTACATTATTAACAAATGAACAGAAAGTTTGTCGTTGTTCGGTGCCACTGATATAAAATTTTGAACTATTCTTATTTTGGTTTAGCACGCAATACATTTATTATAGTATTATTATAGTATAATAGTTTCCCTATATTTATTAAAAGATTGCATTGCATATTGTAAAAAATTATTGATAATCAGTGTTCTGAAACTTGGATAGTTTCACGTGTAATTTAAATAATTGTGAAATTTTATTTAAAAAGTTAAAAAGATATCAATACAAAAACTATTAAGCTTTGTGTAAATGAATTGGAAAATTTAGAGATCCAATTTGTTTAAACGATTAAACTCACTATCGCATGAAAAAATCGGATATCGTTTGCATGCAATTGAAGATAAAATAGATCCGATCGAGTTTTAATTCCGTTAACTTCATTTCTGAGATAAGACCATTGATATATACAAACATTAAAAGAAATTTTAAATTAGAGAATTTCTTTGAAGGTTTCATGGATCAGTAGAAATCTCCAACATTATCTACTTTTTCCCCTTTTTTTTCTTTTTGGATAAATGCCCCCGAATCGCAATATCTGTAAGTGTAATGTGATAATACTTTGAAGTTTACTTGTCCATTTAGACAGCAGAAATGAGCAAGATTTATTGTGAACAAAATTTAAGAATTACTCGATATTTACACGTAAAAAAGAAGGTAAGCAATAAGGATCATAAAGTCCATATTTAATTTAAAAATTACAAAAAATATGTTCGAACTTTTGTCTTGCTAATTATCAACAATGACTCTCTCTACGAGTCTACATAATTTGGACTCGGCTTTCTTTTTATATGTTTTTTTTCTATTTAATGTCTTGCCGTAATTAGAGGATAATAGAAAACAGTGTTTTCTTCACTAAACTTTAGAGAACTTGTTAGTTGCCTGAGAATTCGAATTTAGAGAACTTTCTGAAATAGCTGAAAGTTCTCTTTCTCTTCATCACGTCTTTCTTTAAGAAATGGATTGCAACTAATCAGAGAGACATTTTCTTTCAGAGAAGATTAATTTTACGTTGTCTTATTCGAGTGTATAAATGTCATCTGCTTCATCTCTTTGTCTTCTCTCTTTGTCCACCAAGGACCAAGCTACATTTAAACTGACATCAACAATAATAAAACCTGTTTCTTTCTTGCTGCTCCACAACTGGAGATAATTTTTAGTGTCATTGCCATTTTTTAAATGATAAATCATTTGATTTATCATTTAAAAAAAATGATTTATAAAGTTATATAGTTTGTAACTTAATAGATTTTTTCATAACTTAAATATATATATACATATAATTTTTTAATGATTTTTATTTATATTTAATTCAAAGACTATACATTATATGTATTGCGTACAGTACATATATAGACCTATATATGCTTAAATTTCAATGTTAATAAAATTTTAACAATTATTGATTGAAGTTATGATCCATTAACGCTTTTTCGTAAGAATAGGCTTCAATAAGAAAAGCCTATGTCTAATGAACAGAGGGAAGCGTATAAGTGCATAAATACATGAGAGTACACTCAAACTCATGGAAGACCTTCTAAGCATGGATTGTGGTTTCATTTACAAGTTTTATCAAATTTTTATCATGACTGCGTGTTCTATTATTGACGACATGTTGTGTTTTTTATAATACAGCCAATCCTTTGAACAACACGCACTAATGAAAACATAAAAAATTGGCCATTGTTGGGAGGTCAGCTGAAAATTGTACAGGACACGTTCGAAAGGACTTTTGTACAGAATTATTTTTGTGATTGTTAAACGTAGTTGCGCATAATGTTTTTTTTTTAACTAAATAAACTTGGCAATAAACGTAAAAATTAACTACTTAAAAAGCTACCAGCCAAACTTCCACCATATTGATTACGTGTTACAAGTAGCGTTTAAATTCGATAAAATATAATAATAATTACATACATTGGATAGTATCCATTTTAATTATTTAACTTGCAATTTGGTTAATAATTATAAAAACAAGAATTTCAGAAATTTCAACAAAAATTAGTATTTAAATGAATTTTACGAAAAATTGAGTGAGTTCAACATAAGTCAAAAAGTGTTTTGTCTATGATCGAAATTAAACGCAACTGCACAACCATAAACATGACTTTTTGCAAATATGTACAACTCGGCAAGGCCGATGTCGCGACGAGGCCGGAATTTTGAAATTCCATGGGGTGAGCTATTCGAGGTCAAATTTCGCCATGTAAAGTTTATGAACTAATTTTCAGTTGTAAGCTTGTCGCATGCTACAAGTCAGTCAATTTTCCTATTGCAGTCAATTTACATTAATCTCTAAGACATTTTTAAAAAATATTTACGACAGGGGGTTTAAAATGCACGTAAAAGTTCTCATATTCACAACACATACATTTTAAAACAATTTAAATAATCTAAACACAGTAGAACCACTCCACCAATACTTGCCTCTCTGATCAGTATTGGTGGTTTGACTGTATTTGGATTTGGCCGCCTTTATAGGTGCCAAATCCATTTTATTTTAGAAAACATTTCTTTCTGAACAAAAGCTATCCTTCAAACAATAACTGACCGAACACTAAATATATTTTTAATCTTTTAACATAGTCCACTGTCCTCAAAATGACACGCAGAAAATAATAATGCACGGTATTACTTCAATGCATAAAAGTGTTGTATCGATTAAGTTCTAAAATTTATTTTTGGATAAAGGAATAAAATGAAAAAATGAAAGTCTCCACAGATTGAAAAATCAGATTTTTTCAAATTTTTACTAGAATTTAATAGGTTCTGACACGAGAAATAAGTCCATTAACAAAAACACTTTGTTTGGCGTTGTTTAGAATGCAAATATTTAATTTGACATAAATTATTCATTATTTATTTTCTTCAAAATTATTATTTATATTCATATAGTACAAAATAAAAAAGTTTTTAAGAAGGTTCCGAAGCATCTTTATTATTATTATTATTAAGTTGCGAATGTCATGTTCAGCTGATACCGGTGCCAAGTGCTATGTATGCCACTATGCCGAATTAAATTCAACGCACAGCTACCCAAACAAGTGTAACATTCAGCTGTGTTATTGGTATATGTGTCAACATCTAGAAACTTTCTAACAATGTGACGTGTTCAATATTGCTGCTTTTTGTAGTGTCATGTATATATTTTTATTGAGTTTTAATGTCTTTAGACTTATTTAATGTAGTGTATATGGTATAATACCAGTAAAAGATAGGATAACAGGTACAATAAATACCTTATCTATCCTCCACATCTGCCTTATTTCTTGAGCGTGTGGAGTGTATTTGTCGATTTTTTCAGTGTAGGCAATTTTATGTTATGGATGTTTGGAACAGAGATGTCTATTATATAGGTGATCTTAATGCATTTGTCAATGAGAGCGATGTCAGGTCTATTGCGATGAATTGTTTTATCTGTAATTATGGCTCTGTCGTAGTGTAATTTGTGTGTCTTTTTCTAAAACTGCCTGTAGAGTATATTTGTAGTATGTTATTTGGGTATTTAATAATCTGTGTGTTGTGTGCAAGCTCTTTGATAATAATCCAAGAGCTGCGTTTGTGTTTGCACACAAACACAGATATTTGCTATTTGATTATGCCTATGTAAATAGTATGTTCTAAGAGCTTGCAATCAGAAGTTGTATGTTGTATTGTCTCTAGCAGGATGTGACATTTTCTGCAAGAATCATTTGTTAGCGATGTATCATTCGAAATGTGTTTTCTATAGTTTTTAGTGTTTATGACCTGAAATTGAATGGCAACGATAAACCTCTCAGTCTCTACAAACAGATAGCCCCTAGTCAGCCAGTAGTTTGACGCAGTTTTGTCAACATAGTCCTGAGCTAGGTCATAGGCACACTGCCATGAAGTGGTTTTTGGGCCCATGAATGTTTTGTGGTGTCTATGTTATTTATGTGTTGACTATGTCCAGGTTTTCAGAGTGTAAGTTTAAAGTGTGTGGTTACGTCTGCCAAAGTTATAGCTTTATGTAATCTTGATGTTTCTTGTTTTTTATGGAAAAACTCTCGCAGTGTCAGAATTTGTTTATAGTACAGGTTAACTATATTAATCAGGCCACGGCTATCTTCTTTAAGAGGAAGAGTTAGCCTCTCTACGGATAATTTCGGATGATATTGTTTATGCTTAGTAAGTGTTATTCTTGTTTTCCTTTGGAGTTGCTCGAGATCTGTGCGTGTCCAGTGTATAACACCAAAAGAATAAGTGAGTACAGGGACAATATATGTATTAATAGCTTTAACAGTATGTTTTATATTTAAATGTATTCTTAGTAATGGGTGTTATTATTATTAGCAGTTAATTTACGTATGTTTTGACTGATCAATTGTATAATATGATTGGCAGAAGAAATGTTTATAGAAAGTTTATCGATCGTGTGGGAAAGTTATAGATCGTATATGTTTGTAAAATAATTAAATTTTTTTCTGTATCGAAAATGAAGAAATTGCGTGAGGAGTAATCCATGCGTACATCATAACTGAGTAAGGAATCTTTTGATTTTCCAATTATTACTAAGATTCACATTACCGAGACGTTGTAAAAGAAATCGATATTAAGTCAATCGAAATACTCGTATTTATCCTGGTAAACTAACGATCGATTCAACGTGATCTATCATTAGGTAAATATAAATACCATTCTCTAGTAGATCTTACATTATTGTTATATTGTTTAGAACAGCGACGACAAAACTATGACCCATGGTTAAATAGGTCTTATGGCACACATTAATCTGACCCGCGAATCCATTTATAAATGATACAAACACGCCTACTTTTGGTATATACGGAATAAAAAAGTTATTACCGTCTACCTACGAGTTTTGCGCAATTTGGCCACCAGTCGAAAAGTTTGGGCACCACTGGATTAGAAGGTTTAGTTTGGTTTATTTGATTATGGCAACGCGAAACGTGGGCGATCTACCTAGGGGAACGACTTTTATGGGAAAATGGCCTACATTTTCGTGTTACAAATATGAAGAAAACTCTACATGGTCAGCCCATTGGCGAGGCGCCAACCCGCGACAAGCTATCAGTGTTCAGTGGTTTTATCCACTCCTCCACTGGTGAGTCTGAATTAGAAGACTACAGTATAAGTTCGTTAATCTGCATTATAATCCGGAATGTCCGGTAATCTAGCAATTATTCGATAATCCAGAATTATCCAATGATAATTCAACATGCTAGTATTCTACGAATTGGAATTCGGTGCGCTAAAGTCTCCAACACAATAATGCTTTCATTTACGTTTTTGTGTGTTTTTCAGTCAATTTTAACACAGTATAGTTATGCCCTGTATCATCATCACATTGATTAAACACGCCTTCCAATGCACGCTTGTAAATAATAATTATTACACTTCGGTGGGCTCAGCCATCTTTGATCAGTTATATCTATCCGAAATTCATTTTAAAACATGACGTCAATATATTGATCATGTTCTAAAGTATATCTTCTGTAGAAAGCAAGAATCAGATTAATATTAAACCGCTTGGAATCATTGTGCTTTATAAAATCCACCCCGTAAAAAATTCTGTGCACGGATATGCTAATATCCGTATAAAAATATATTAAGTAAATGGTAACATATATACTCCAATTATAATTTAAAAAAACATTCTTATTACTTAAAATATGTTAAAAAATCAAGAATTTTGAAAACTTGTAACGTATAAAATAAAGCAAAAATTGTTGTGACACTGTCACATTGCAGGGCTGCAATTTTTTATATTTTAAACTTTTTAATTTTTAAAATGCATTCTCTCGATCTCAAATTAGTAGTGTCTTGCCTCTGTACACGAAACTTTTCGTGATAACAACAGAGTCATGCTAGTTATGAATGTAACTCTGTTGTAGCAAAGTTTTTGAAATAAAAGCACGTGACTTCCGGAAAAGTACACAAATTACATGATTGATATATAGTTAATCCGGACCCCTTTTCCTTAGTCTTTCCGTATCTCATCTCGACGTTTATGTATCTAACATCGTTCTCGAGATTGTGAAAAAGTGGAAATTTGTCTATAAAATTTTTTAAAATTGCATCCCATCAGGTGTACGTTTATATCGAAAACGAGAGGAGGGAAGCTTGTTAAAGCGACTTTAATACAGCTGAATAAGCAAGCCAATGATGTAGCCCGTTTTAAATGAAACCGAGATTGTGAAAAAGTGGAAATTTGTCTATAAAATTTTTTAAAATTGCATCCCATCAGGTGTACGTTTATATCGAAAACGAGAGGAGGGAAGCTTGTTAAAGCGACTTTAATACAGCTGAATAAGCAAGCCAATGATGTAGCCCGTTTTAAATGAAACAAAATACATCAATGGATTGAATATCGAGTTGTATTAAATTCGTTCTATTAGGCAACATGCCCTTGTAACTTTTTCATATCGCCATTTATATATATATTCTTAATTATTAGAACATACACTGATGCAAAATTATAAAATACTATACATAAAAAATAAAAGACTGCTTACAAATGTATTTCTTATGTTTCTGAACAGAAAATATATTTGTTTACAACCAAAGTCCATTAAAATATATTTTACCGTAAACAAATAGGAAATAGGTTTTCTTATTTCCTTAACATATAAATCATTAGAAATGTCATCTATTGCGAAAACATTTATTTTTAGTTTCACATGTAACTGTAGTTGAACTTATATCAACGATGGACATTAAGCAACTTACCATTTCAAGCAAAAAAGAACGAATTCAGTAGAAAATTACGTAATGGTTTCCATCAAATTTTCTTCCTAGAGACTTTAATCTTATTCTACTCAAGCTATTTATAGATTTAAAATAATCCAAAGGTTATTCCAGACGATAGTACTTTGTGTAAAAATTATCTCAACGTATATACATTTTCTTATTGGGCTGCAATTTGAAAAAAAAATTTGTAGACCTATAAATTTCCACTGTCTTCCGTCTGTTATCTGCCTTCCTTAATTTCGAGAACGGAGTTAGATAGATGACTGGAATGACTCTATTGTTATCAGGAAAAGTATGATGTACAGGGGCACGACACTACTAAAATTAAGAGCATATATTTTAAATGAAATAAATTGAAAATGTATGATTAAAAATATAGCTTGGCATTGTGACAATGTGACAATAAATGATTGCTCGTTTTAAATGAATTTTATTGAAATCCATTAAAGATATTTGTATTTATCTCAAAATAAAAGGAAGCTAACACTACAGCGAAGGGAAACAAAATTCCACTTAACTTTCACAATTGGAACACCTACTGAAATCTGAAGCCTCGAAGATTTTAAGATAAATCCATAGGAGTAATCGAAGAGAGAGGAAAATTGAACGAAATGGAAACAGAAACGATATTTCTCTTAAAGTGCTTTTATCCATGTATCCACTAATTCCAAAAATATTTTTCTGAACGATACATTGCTATGTTAAATTGAATTTTCTTCACTTAATATGAAGGCAATTTTGTTGACACGTTCTCTCTTCAATATGTTTGCTTTCTTATTGAAAAGATTTTCACTTCCGTATTATTTTCGAAGTTGATGACATCACATTTGTTTAACCAAAACGTCATCTTTATTATTTTCTAGATAAATCTATCACAAATTTTAATACTTACCAAATATTTTTTAATTATTTTGATTCTAAGTTCTTTACTTTAGATTGTAATTAATCTCAATTGGTGGTGAGAAAAGCAAAGTGATAATGAGTATGATTGAGCAAATAAAAATATTAAATTTATTTATATTCTAATTTCTATATTATTTAATAATATCAGTTGTTTTAAATGATTTTATTGAATAAAAATAATATTACTTCCGAACCTTGAACACTGAATTTCTATATACTTACTTAATATGTAGCAATTCAGCTACATATTAAATACAAGGCTATCGAGAGGTGAGGGGAAGTAGGAATTTCTCCTAGTGTCTGGAGAAAATTTGAAGCCTTACTTACCTTGTAAATTAATGCTATATTTACTAACAAAAAAATCCTTAAGACTGCTTTTTATTATTATTAATAATACATAATTATATTTTAAACGAAAAAGTAAAAATAGCATACTGGTTATAAAATCGAATTTTGAGCCACATAGGAACACAGGCCTCACATTTTGTAAATTAATGATTTTAATGCCATTAAAAATATGGAGATTACTTATTATTTCATAATTCGATTCATGAAAAGTGATTAAACTTAAATGAAAAAATATACGTAGTACGAACAATTATTTATTGCAAGATCATCCGTCACAATGCTCTCAATTTTAGTAGTATCTTGCCCATGTACATTATATTTTTCCTGTTAACAATGGAGTCATGTCGGTCATCTGTCTAACTCCATTTCATCTATCTAACAACTTTTGAATATTGCAACCCAATAATCCTTATTTCAGAGTTGTATTAAATAATTTTAGAATTACATTATTTTCTGCAATGGGCTAGCTGTGTAAAATTTTCCGGATTTTCCTCACGTGCCTAATACCTAAATGACGCAAGTTTCCGATAAAATTCCCTTATCTCATATGTTGTCTTGCCTTATCCCATCAATCCAATCTAATCCTACATTACTTGCTACAACAGTAATTAAAATATTACAAAATAATAAGTGTAAAACTAATTTGCAATTCTTTGTTTTACTAAATTTTACATTAAAGATGCTCGTGATTGCTTTATAATAAGATAAATAGTACCGGTATATTTAGTTTACAATAAATCCTAAATGTGAACAATAAAACCATTCATTGTCCTGCAATATAGCGATAAATTAGTTTATCTACCGAAGTCGAATAGAAAAAAAATTTGGTCAATATTTTTCTTGATCTTTTTCTCGAAATATCGATATTATTTCGAAATTCTAGAGTATGGTAAATTAGCCGACATTTCTAACTCGAATAACTTGCTTAACTATATCAAATTATTTAGTTGAAAAGTGAATCGATAAGATACAATGAAGGTAATAAAAAAACATATAATATTGATGCTGGACTTTTCCGGCATTCTTTATTCATTTTTAACCCTAATAATTACTACAATTATCATTAATTCTTCAGATCGGTTTGAGATATGGCTCTCACCTTCTTAATATCTATAAGAGAGTGAGAGCCATATCTCTCGAAACAATGGTCTGATTTTCTTGGAAATTTCTAGAAACAGTTCCTCCTATTACACACACTTTTATGCAAAATTTCAGAAATATTCGACGATAGGCTCAGGAGTTATTAAACTTCAAAAACGGTGAACAAAATCGTGCCCTTCCACATACATGCAAAAAGAAACACCTGAATTTTTTTGCATTTCACGATATTTCAAGGTCCCCCGATTCCAAAAATGTAAAAATCTTTAAGGGTCATGGTTTTGATCGATCGCCATACTTTCCCTCTGTTATATAACAGCTAGGGAGGTAAAATTGGCAAAATATATTGATCTGAGATAGTGTAATTCCACATATTTGTGTTTAATCTTTATCCATTTTCTTTCTTTATGGTCACTTCTTATCATTCTTACCATGTGGTCTTCTCACGTCAGTTTCCTATCAAATCATATCTCTTTGTCGTAACACTGTCAAACTCTTCGAATTACTGTCCATCAGTCGACATGTTGACTATAACATGGGCCGGAGATAAATATTTTGAAGTAGCGCAATTTATCAAATTAATAGCAAAAGTACTTTTATTTAATACGCTATAAAACTTATCTATATCAATAACAGATACTAAATATATATAAAACTAAATAAAATATACTTGTCATTATATATATATATATATATATAAGATGACTCAAAGTATATCTAAGTTAATTGACTTTTGAACTTCTCTACGAAATGTGTTTAATAAAAATTACTAAACGTCGCATAATAAAAAATACCGTAAAAACCCGTATAAGACGAAACCTGTTTAAAACGGAAAAATTCAGTACCATGTGATTCCGGTTTACACAGGTTTTACTGCATAAGTAAATCAAATGAGAATTTTAACTAAAATCTAATTTTTATTTAGAAACTTTATAATTTAATAAATAAGATTAATCGTATAAATTATTTAAGATGTAATTTACCAAATTTTGAAAATTATTGACTTGTTTACAATATATTATATAAGAGACAAAGCAAAACATAATAAATTATTTAGTTACTTAAATCTTATATCATATTATCAATTACTTTATATTATTTATAAAATTTTATATTCTCATTTCTTAAACTATTTAATTCTCAAATTATAGAATGTAATATTATTATTATTATTATACTGTCTAATTATAGTTAAACAATTAAACAATATTTTTATGAGGTAATATTATTTAATAATTTAATTTAAAAAATTTATATTATGTTATTTTGAATAATAAAGTTTATTTAAATGTTAAAGGATGATTAAATTTCAAAATTTAATTTTAAACTTTACATTCTTGAAAATTGATGTTACTGATTACATTATTGTGTTAATTACGTATATATCGCACAAAGCAGTGACATAAACGCTATGATTCGTTATACAACTCTTCAGAAACAAAAATGAATCATTCTGTTATACAAGAGTTGAGAACATAGTATAACACCCTCATTCATTTGTAGTGGGTCGTAAAGATTACCTTATAACTTACTTTCCGCAGGTCAGTCAAGCGCTTGTATGGGGTCAGGGGGTTGAGTGGGCCACTTTTGCTTCTTAGTGGGCTCCCCATTGCTTTTTTTTTTCTTTTTTTTTTGTTAAACAAACAAAATACATAGAATGTTCTTTCTTTATTAATAAAATGCATTCTTAAAGATTTTATTTTTGTTAGTAAAAATAACATTAATTTACATGGGTAGTAGCTACTATGAGCTCAAGCTTACTGCATGCCCTAGCTTTCCCTCTCGAAGGCTGCCCACCTATCCACATCTGCTTTACGTAATATGGATAGCCTTATATTTCTTTGAATTATAAAAATAAAAAATTAGAAAATTCAAAATCGAATACTCCATAAAATAATTAAATCTTAGTTGACTTTTGACTTAACCCAGGGGTGGCCAACGGTTTTTACCCCCGGCCGAAAATTAAAAATTCCAAAGACTATCCATAATGCATGCTGACTATCAAGAACACATGAAGAACTGTGACGACGTCAACAGTTATACTGTGCACAGACTGTGTAACCATTCTACAGATATATAGTTTAATAAATAGATTTACTAATGCATATTAATTAAATTATTTAATGTAATTATAATTACTGGAAGTGTGGAAGAAGAAATGCTGATTCGTTTCCAACAAGGTTGATTCTATTCTTTCGCAGGAATGAATAATGTTATATTTTATTATAGAGGCAAAAAGTAACAAACGACGATTTCCTTTATTTTTCTAGATAAAATTGCATTTTTTTCCTATTCTAACTGTGGCGTGTCTATCAAGTTTGGATGTGATAAGCAACTAAAAGTTTGATTTCTAATTTTAATACCCTAAAAAGATTGCATGCTTCATAGAATGTTTACTTCCTACTCATTTAGCTTTCATCGTGTCATTCAAAATTGCTTTTGAAGTAAATTGTCTGGAAAATAACTTCGTTTAAAATTGTTGTTTATTTCATCTAAACAATAAAAAAACATTTGAAATGATTTTCTTACAGAAAACATTCACAAATATTTTCTTTTGTACTGTACATAATATTGTCATAAAATGTAAATCGTTTGTAAATAATGTTAAAAAAAATACAATTGAGTTTTCATAACAGAAAAAAAAAAACCGAATAAATTAGAATATTTGCTTTCTGTCATTTTAATCTGACAATGTCATTTCTTCAATACTTTTCCCTAGAGAATGTATTAAGTCTATGCTTGGAGATATGAAAAAGTTGGTTTGCCTGATCCCCGAGAGTTAAAAATATATATAACTTTTAAAAAACACAAATAAAAACTAAACCTGTCTATTTTGTTTTTAAAAATTTAGTTTGGCGATAAATATTGACAGATGTAGTTATTTTTATCAAAGAACTATTATTTTTACTTTAATGATCTGATTAAAAACGATGTAATAGAAATTTCTGTGGTTATTTTTATGAGAAAAAAACAAAATTAAATTATTTTATATTAGTAATTTTTTTTTAATATAACTTAGAATATTTTATAATTTATAAGCAAAAATTAGTAATGAAAGAATGATAGATGATCGGCACGACTCTATTGTAACAAGATTAGTATGATGTACAGGGTCAAGCCATTACTAATTTGAGGTGAGAGCATGTGTTTTAAATTAAATAAATTAAAAATTTGATTAAAAATTACAGCTCTGCATTGTGATTATGACACAATTATTAGAATATGCAAATATTTCAATTAACAATGTCGAAACTTCAATATTTCGACTTAGTTTTGATAATTCAAATTGCTATTTTGTAAATAATGATTTGACTCATTGAATTTTGTGTGTACTTTTAAAATATATTCTTAAATTCTTTAAAACTTTGGAAACTTTAAAAGCTCATTCAAACTTAGAAAACTTTTGTATTGACAGATAATATTTATTTATTACTGAGTGAACTCTTGGCTTCTTATATTGTAAATTATTTGGCAAATGACACTTTTTACTAGAACTTTTCTCAATTTCTCCTCATTCACTGTAATAAAATCCAAAATTCATGTCGCTATTATCGATGTAAGAAATATGATAAAGTTAATAAAAGTTTTCGTTTTATGCCTGAGGTTTGTGGCTAGTTCGATCAGTACAAAGTTTCAGTCGTCAAATAACTTATAATTCTAAATAATTTTATCTTTGAACTAAGCCAAAATATTTGATAATCTTTAAAAAGATAGACATTTTAATTCATTTAAATTTTATAATTTTTATATGAATGAAAACTGGACGAAAATTAAGAGTAAAAAAAATATTCCTAACTAGAAAAACAAATTTTTAGTGTCTTCAAAATTTATCTCTTTTATATACTGTATCAATAACACAAGATCACGTACAGTTTGGCAATTTGATATATTTAGGCAAGGAAGAACCCACATAAGTTTGCAGAGTTAATAGGATAATGAGCAATCTACTGAAAAGAATGCCTTCGATAGAAGTTTCTATAAGAAACTTACTCCTATTTACGTATAACACATAAAAAAACCCCAAATAGGTCCAGGTGTAAACTCACGACCAATTACTGTTCAGTTGTTTTTTTCACTTGGACAATGATGGACGTCCTCAAAAGAAAATTGACTCTATATGTTCCTTCTGTCTAAAAGAAACACCACAAGAACAAAGAACGAATTACAGTTCCCAAAATTTATATACATCTTTTAATTACGAATTATTGATACTTTTAATGAACATTAATAATAATTAAAGATTATATTGAAATATTTATACATTTGGTTTATATATATAGGCCTATAGGGGAGATCGGGACAACTTCGGCATGCGGGGCAAGTTTGTCAAGCGCTTTTTTTAAAAAACAAATTAAAAGGAGACTTTGGTTATAGGTTAGGCAGTTGAGTTTTATTGGTGGCTTGTTGAGTGTAGTGTTTTTATTGTTCTCCAACAAGCGTAGTTGAATTATCAAGCAAATTTTCATTTTCGTTCAATTCCATATAATATTTTTTTTCCATTTATATTGAATTGGCAGGTTTTGTTATAATTCCATGATAACGAAAGTTACTTTTCCTGTTAGAAGGATGTAACTTCAACTTATTCACGTGGCCAGATCGTGGCTTGGCATTCTGTTCTCAGGGTTGTACTTAATGTTTCGAAATCATGACTAGCGGGGTAAGATCGGCAACATAAAGCCACATTAGAAGCAAAGGATAAAAATCAAACAGATGATAAATGAAAACATGTTTGCATTTGTTATTCATGTATATATGTCTTTGAACTTGCATTTCGTTGTAATAATATTAAATGGGTGTTGGATTTGTATTTCTTTGTTTTAATAGTGAATTCCAACTTATACATTGTTAATAACATAATTTTATATACGTGCCTATCTTGCCCCATTACTGTTGCCCCTATACCAGGGGCAACTTTAATAAAAATAATTAAAATAATTACAACTTTACAAAAAGAGAGAAGTTGCCGATCTTGCCCCTATACCCGGGGCAACTTCGTCAATTTCTCTCTTCTTGTAAAGTTGTAATTATTTTAATTATTTTTATTTCCAAACTGATTTTAACCAGTTCTATAGTAAGGTAACATTCCAATAGACAATATGCAAAGCTTTTTTTTCAGTTTACAGCAGTATTTATTACACAAAATTTAAGTAAAGCTTAACATGCCGATCTTGCCCCGATCTCCCCTATATATTTACTGAAAAAAGGAGTTATATTTATTCTATTAATTACGTTATTAACTTCATTGGTACATTAATTTTTTTACACAGACTTCATAGTTAATCTAAATATTAAGTTAATCAAATTTCATACAGAACTTTTAAAGTAATTATTTAATAATTACTTAATGAAAGCTGGAGTGTATGTATTTTAATTTCCTGAGATTTGAAAGGAAATAGAAAAAGTTTGAATAGGAATTATTTTTTTACTTTTAATTAATTAAGTTTAGTAATTAATTAAGTTTAGTAACATTTAATAATCAATCAACATTCTTTATAATTATATTTTCGGGTGAAAGTAGTGAAGAAATTACTTAGTTTTAATTCTCAACTTTTATACAGTATTTTTTGTAAACGTTTTTACTTTATTTATTAACAGACTGTTTCTAAAATACTCCTTCGAATCTATGATATAAAATTATTCACAAGTAACAATATTTTATTGTGACAAATTAGTATGGCCATTGTATACGAGTATAATAAATTTCAAATTCCTTATTTTAACTTATGTATATGTTAATTTGTATAGCTATTGTGTGAAATAAAGTGAATATAGTGTCTATAAATAGATTAGAAACACGTGACTGCAATGCATTTGTAGAAGAGTACTCGTGATACTTTTTTATATGGAATGTTCAGATTATGCAGCGATATTATTAATAGTGATATAAAAAAACCAGTTTAATATAATAAAATATTCAGATTATAAGGTGTTCAGAGTACAGTCTAACGTAAAAAGTCTATGAGACTTGGTTGAGACCGAAGAAGAGTGTTCAAAATGGAGGATTTTTCCACTTTACAGAGCTATTCGGAAGCAATGAATCTACTGTCTAATAATATGTTTCATACCCGACAATGGATAGCAATGTTTATGAAAGACACTAGGTTCTACTTGTGTCAAAAAGAACGACTGGTTTGTTCTTCTAATAAGGAAACAATAACAAAGTGTATAAGGTTAATAGTCATTAAAATTTAATAAAAACACTATATAAAGCACACTCGAGTCAAGAAGTTAGAATAACAATTGGAGGTATAAATATAATAGCCCTCAATATAACACACTTTGGATTTAAAAGATAAACAGTTTGCCCAAAAATATAGAGACTTTTTTTATTTTCGAATAAAGTAAGTTTAAAATATTAAGCCAATGAGTATAAATTACTTAATGTAGATTATTATAATAATAATTTTGTAAGTTTGTTATTAAAAAGTTAGAGGAGATCCTTGTACCTTGGGACACCTTGTACTTCGGGACAAGCTCGCCATTTGAAAAATAATATATTGAGAAGTAATAAGTAGCGATATCTAGTAACTATTTCATTACAACATTTAGAATGCATGATGTAAAGTCGGCCATTTTGATTCGTTTTACCGCTGTGACACGTCGTATGATTTTTATAGGTGTTTGTTTTTTTGCAATCCATTTGGATCTTGGTTTTAATCGAAATATTTTGAGGTGAGTAATTTAATTCAGGTACAGTTAGTTGATAATTACATTCGTAACCACTTATTTTAATAAATAACATTGGATTTCTGTAATTCAAAAATTATAACCACACTTTGTTATAAACGAGAGAAAATAGTGCCTTGGGACAATGAATTTTTTGTACCTTGGGACAGTCCCAAGACACAAGGCATTGCTTTTCTCAACTATTTATTTAATATTATGTTTCTGTTGGCCGCGAAGAAAAAGAATGAAGTAAATAAAAATGCTAAATGTGTTAAAAAGCGAGTTTTTAAGAAGAAAAAAGTTGAAGTTAGTAGCTCTGAGGATGAAACTTCTGTGATCTTAGAGAGTGACGACTCGTGTGATGAAGTTCAAGAGGAAAATAATTGTGTAGGATGCGATGAAAATTATTTTACTACTTAGAGCACAGAAGACTGGATTCAATGCGTTACCTGTCGATTCTGGGTGCACGAAGATTGCACCTTTTTTGAAAATTACTGTCAGAAATGCGGTATTAATTCTAAAAAAATTAGTAAGTAGTAATGTTTGTGACCTATATTTGTAATGACTATTGTTTTCCTTAATACAAAAATGAGATTATCTTTGATTTTCAATCATTTAAATGCCTTCTACAGAACATTTAAGCTTTATACTTACCTGCATTTCCAGCATATGAAACATTTTTGTTAACTGATAAAGCTAATATTGTTATAAAGGAAAAGACTTGGATAAACTCCTTTTTTTTCTTCTGGCGGAAGTTAAGATTTACAAAAACGTTAGGATTGTTCGTGTCCCAAGGTACAAACATTGGTGTCCCGAGGTACAATTATGTATTGTACCTTGGGACAAATATCTGCAAGTAATTATTTGACATTTTCTCATAAATAAAATAGCATAGGGTCAAGTGTTGCACCATATATAGTGATGTTATCAATTACTAATAGAAATAGTCAATAGTCATAGCTAAAGATCAATTTGAACTTAAATTATGAAGGTTTAAAGAAAAGTGTCCCAAAGTAGAAGGATATCCCCTATATGTTTTTAAAATATATTTAAGTGTTGGAAATAAAAGTGACCCTCTTCTACAATTAGTTAAACTTTCCTCAGCTTTAATTATTCTGTTTATTTTTTGTAAAAATTAATATGATTTTATAAACATAAAAGAATATGGTTGAAGAAATTATGAAAACGTGCCTTTAACGAAAATATAAACATGTATTTACATTAAATTTTACAAGAATGAATTAAAAGGCATTTCGTTTAAATTATAATTAATTGATTTTATAAAGCGTTTGTCGTGTGATATTTCACTAAAAGTTTCATTTCAATCGATACCCATTGAAATCCATTCAAACTTCGATGATACTGTTATGTAAGATGTTACAAAAGTTTGTTTTATTTAAATATTTCCAGCCAGCTCCTTCAAATGTACAGTATATTATATTATGTTAGACCTAATTTATACTACACAGGATGGCTGAAAAGTCACTCAACCAAACTATATTTTAAGAATGATTAAAAGCAGTTCTAACTATTCTAAAAATAATCTTAAAATACATTTCGATTAACTAACTTTCGGCATGTTTTGCTGTAAAAATCAAATAACAATCGAAATTTTTAAATTGAAAATGTATTGAAAAATATTATTTAAACCTCGATTAGATAAAGGAACTTCAGCAACACGAATGAGTATTAGTAACTTATATAAGTTGTCGTTTAAGTTCGATAAAAGCAATCGTTAAGACCAATATTTGATCAGTAAATTTTTAGACAACGTGATAAATCAGTTTTTACAAATTATCGTGTGATTGAAGGATATAAAAAAGTAAGGTTTCATCATTTTTTAAATGTAAACAAGTTTTGATACGAAAACATCTAAATTTAGTCTAGTGTTTTATATAGGACTTTTATCGAAGGTATAGATTAAGAAATCAAATATTTGATGATTAAAAGATACGTTCTATAGACTTGACCTTTTCACTTCTTGATTTCTCTTTATCAAGTTGGAATGTAGGTGCCAATGATTCTTCTACATTGGAATAGATGAAAATGTGAAGGTGTCTGCTGCTTCACGATAATGCCTTGTCGCACACAGATTATGAATGGCACCGCGAATATCTTTCCCTATTGTCTTAATTTGGATCTATTGGATTTTTATCTGTTATCAAACTTTTTGACTTTTCTTCGAATAAATATATTACCTTACTGTAATAGAAGGTATCACAAAGTTAAAAGTTATTTTTTGTTTTCGAATATATTTTATAAATTATTTGCAGTAATTACTATTTCCTTAATCATAATACTCGAACTTACAAATTACAGAAATTTTTTAAAATATTTTATTACTTTGGTATTAGTTTCTTTAGAACAGTTCTGATAAAAATCTCTAGAGAAACTATTAAAGTTTAATTGTATTTTTATTTAAATTCGAAATATTTCCTTTAATTAAGTAATTAAATTGTTTTTAGAATGTCTATTTTAGGAACTGCATTTAAAATTCTTTCATTATCTGTATTTTATACTTTTATATACTCAATGAAGATGTTTAGGAATAAAATATACTGTAACTAGAAATAGGAATAGATTTTAAACTGTAATCCTTAATTAAATTAAAAGACTTATCTGTTTATCAAACCAAATAATTTTACATGGAAGTGTTTAGATTATTTGCAGATATAACAAGAATTGATACGTAACAAGAAAAAGAAACAAATACGTCAGTTATCATTTAGTCATCCTTTATTTTTATTTAATGATAAGAAAATGAAATTCAGTGAAGACAATAAATATACAGAATTAAGTAAAACAGGGTAAAAGTTGTTATCAGTTTTAATGAAATTATAATTGCAGTAAATTTTATAAAAGTTTATTTAGGTCCCAATTAAAATAGCAAACTGCTGCTTAGAGTAAATATCATTATTTAAAATGAATACTGTACTGACAAGAAAGAAATATCAGTCATGGTCACATTAAAGTTAAAATTCCAGTGCCCGCTTCTGCAGGTGACATATAGGAAGAATTTTTAACGTTTTATATACAGTAATAAAAATCAAAATGAACGCACATGGGGCAATCTCGATTACTATGGCTCATTATCACAATATAACATCACAAATAATTTCAATATTTGAGAAAAAGAACACGTAAAGAAATGTATTAGATACGTATACCAACTTATTCATTAATGAACATAGTTTTATTAGAAAGAAACAATATAAAACGAAATTGTTAAGTCCACTTATCTCGATTTTTCAGATAAACAAGAATTTCATCGTATCAGCATCATCACTCAAAGATGAATATTCTGACAGCACGTGAAAGGACAGCGTAAATTCAACTACATACGTTTGGAATTGTAGCCGCTAATTGCTGGAAATATTGCTGTATTTCTGATGCGAATAGAAACTAATTAATGATAGTGGCGCCAATACCTTACTCTCCCCTACACAGGCTCTCAATGTATGAAAACGTAATGTTATAAAGAGCTATATATTTATTGTGGCATTGTTACAATGCCGGTCTCCAATTTTTCGTCACAATGCTCTCAATTTTAGTAATGTCTTGCCCCTGTACATCAACTTTCCTGTTAGCAATAGAGTTTTATCGGTCATCTATCTAACTTCGTTCACGAAAAAATATTTAAATTGAAATAACGTTACTTCTGTTCCAAACCAGGTGTTCTTTTATAGTTATTCAGGGTCTCCTACTTCTATGCTTTGAATATCTAATTTCATTGTTCATTTATCTCACTGCGACAAATAGATGCACACCAGTGGAAATTTATAGGTCTGCAATTTTTCAAAATTGCAATCTAAATATTAATATATAGAGTATCATATATACATGAATTTATAATCTTTAGAATGACTGTAAAACTTTCGTAAAATATCAAAACAATTTTGAATGACTTGTAATAAATAACAACAATTTTTCAATTTTTTATTTTCTAACCTCTTCAAATATATATAAAGTTTATAGAAATAAATTTTGCTAAAATTGAAGAAACTGGAATATTTACGGGAAGTATTTGAACCATAAAATAGCCATAAACACCAGCACTTACCTATAAACTTGCTCCAAACTTTTGCTTCAGTCTGTAAGATGCTCTCCACTAGCTGAATGCATGAACGATTCATACTATAATCTAAATATATAAAATTACTTGTCCTGACTGACTGACTGAGTCACTGAGACCTGACTGACTGATTGACTGACTGACTGACTAAGTCACTGATTCATCATCGCCCAGAGCAAATCGCTGAACCTAAAGAGATGAGGTGAAATTTGGTACACGGTTAGGGTACGTCATGGAAACGCACACTAACTTGTAAGAAGGGATTTTTAGAAATTCCCAAGCGGGGGAGAGAGAGAGCATTAAGGCTTAACCGGAAGAACAGCTTCTACTGTACTATTTTACATGCAATTTTTTGTTTTCAACTACGTTTAGTCGTCATTAAGTACTGGTGTATTAAATTTATAACATTTCAAACATTGTTATAAATGTTTTTATATATTTCGATTTTTTAACCAAATGTTCGAACCGTTTTAAATTAGAATTTGTTATTACATATTGGTTCGATTATAGAACGATTGTAAACGTTCCAGAAAATTGATCAAATTGAAAATAGTTCGTTTGATTCGCAGCAATTCTCATCATTCTCAGCGGTAGGTGTTATATAACAATTACTATGGTTGTTGAAATACTGAATATAAATGGGATTTACTTGCAAAACCTCCGCGGGCGAAGTCGCGGGTAACAGCTAGTATAGTATATACATGTATAAAGTGTATAGAGGAGAAGGTGGTATTATGGAACACTGCGGGTATTATGGAACTACCCCATTTCGAACTGATAATAAAGGCGAACTGTAGCGGAATGTGGCTGAACTGAACTAGGCAGACATCCATAGCAAGGGGAAAACCCGTTTTACTTCAGTTAAACGGTTGTCCGCATTTAATCAGCAAATTTGTTTTTTTTTTTTTTTTCAAAATTCGCAAGTTTTGAATGCTAAGTGAATTTAATTATTTTTAAAATATAAATCGTGTAGTTGTAGGTTCACTGGTGCATGTATTCCGTTCCAGAGACTTAGGGGTACATATTAATCTGTGTGATGTTCACGTTTTTTAAATTTTGGTCTCGACAGACATAAGTTAATTCGAGATGGCGATGCGTGAAATACAGACCCCATTGGTGCTTTTACAGTAATATGGAACTCAACTCCTCCGAACTTTCTATTAATATTTGCAAGCAGACATTCCTCCAGAGCTATTTGTGAAAAAGACACTAGGTAGAAAGCCAATTCTTCCCGAGAATATCGAAAAAGAGCTGCTGGAATGTATATTGTTGATGGAGGTCATATTTTTCTATTATAAAAGCATTTTTGCGATAAAATACATTGGAGTAAATAATCTGGTAATTATTTAAAATTTGTTGTCCTTTCCTATTTGTTTTTGGCTACATTAAAGCATCTTTTTTGAAAATATACAGTCAGGTTCCATATTACCACCCGATTTTCTCTAAGCCTACTTTCGGACTTTTTGTACAAAAGCCTTCAAAAACCATACTTATAATTACACTAGCGAAAAATCCAATTAGGAACATTTAGTTTACTAGTTACCAGTACTTTTCGCACAAAAAATGTGGGTGTAGTTACGATACCTTGTTTACAATTCACTAAAATATAATTGGGGTTCCATAATACCACCTTCTCCTCTACTGAATTAAAAAGTTCTCTGTGAAGGAGGCAATTTGTATACATATCCTACAAATCGTATAAAAAATGCAGAATATACTACAACGAAACTATGATTATCAGTATATTTTTAGGAAAACGAAAGTATATTTAAAGTATTTGCGAAAAGCTCAGAAGTTATTTGAACTTTTCGCGGACTTCCTGAAAGTGTTTTGTCGATCTCATTTCGAGAAATGCTAATATAAGCTGTTGTTTTCAACGTGTAATAATAATGTTCAGATCCATCCTTCTTCCTTACATACCAAAACACCTGTCGGTTCCGGCCCTCACATAATTAGGCCGATTAACTCGATCTATTATGTAAATATAATTGCTACCGTTACTTATATTAATATAACTGCTATTACTAATTATGCTGCTTATGGGCATAATTGCGGCAAGACATATAACCTATAATATGTCAGCATCTCGTGCTAATTAATTAATCATTTATAATAATTTATCAGTTAAATTAATATCATCCAAAAGGAAAGTAAATTAAAATCCTTTGTTTAAGTTTTATTTTCATTTTTTATTCTCATTTCCTTTTGTACTAAGGTGACTTTTTAACCATATCAATCGTGGGTTCGAATAGGTGCACAATGGTGAGATAAGGAAGAGACCCTTTATATCCAGGACAGATAGTCCATAAAAATTCTTAAGAAATTGCTCATCCAGACTCAATACCCGGTCCCCGGATTAGTAAACTGACTTGTGAACCACCTCGAACAACCAAATAAATTAGTTTCTATAATAAATTTTAATATAAAATATTTCTTAATTTAAGAATTTTAGGAACCAGTATGAGGTTATTTTTTTATAAGATGAATAACAAATTAAAATAATAATTACAAGAATAATTAAAAATTTTAAAATAGACATATTCAGAATATTTTTTACTTTTTTTAAACTTATTTTTTCAGCTAATTAATAAAACTTTCTTAAAATTTATTTCGTGTTGGAAATAGGCCTATTACATTAGCCAAACCTGTAAAACGATTACATTGACCGTTCTCTGTAGATGATTGATGAGGGAAATCCCTTGGCAGCTATAAAAGGGAAATTATCCCTTTTCAAAATACTTATCAAAGGAAATGATAATGTAACGCTAAATAAATGTATCAGAAGGTGCTTTGAAGAACTTGTAAATTATTTAAATAAAAAATTGTTTGATAAGATTAGAAATTTGCTGAAATTATTGTTGCAATAAACATGCTAAAGTTTTAAATTATAGTGTAGCTTATATAAACACAAACACAAAACAGATTCAAATAGTATATCAAGTACAGTACAGTCGAACCTCTTAACAACGCACATAAAACATAAAATGGCCGTTGTTGGAAATTTGACTGTAGTTATTAATTAATATATTACATTTAACTTCTAATAATTTGTGTTTAATTGAGTGTTTTCTACTGCTCGAAAGGTGTTTGTTATTGATGTTATTATTGGCAAACATTTTAAACATGCAAACCTAATACAATCAAGATCAATAATTATAAAATAAATATTAATTCCATTAATATCAAGTCGAAAAAAAGTTAAATTTAATACGAGCAATCATTTATTTTGACATCGTCACAATGTCGGGCTGCAATATAAACATATTTTTAATTTATTTAATATAAAATATATGCTCTCCACTTCAAATTACTAGTGTCTTTCTCCTGAACATTATACTTTCCTTGTTAACAATAGAGTCGTGCCGTTCATCTACCTAACACCTTCCATAAGAAAAATTTTTAATTGAAATAACGTAATTTCCGGTTTGTATCAGAAGCTCATTTATAGTTAATCGGGACCTCCTGCCTTAAGCTTTCCACATTTGCTGTCGTCTCACATCTGTCTAACTCCGTTCTCGAGATTAAATAAAGACAGGCGGACAGATAGACGGACGACAATGATAATTTATAAGTCTACAATTTTTTTAAATTGCAGCCAAATAATGATAGAACTCCTGACAGATATTGGGTTCTTACCTCTGTAAATAATATATCGCTTGATCAGAAACACTTTCCCAGCGAACTGTTTACAAAAACTATATAGTTGGATTTTTATTTTAGTACTCAATCGAAGAGTTCAAATAGGGAAAGAAGTTTTGAGTCGACACTATCGGTAGATACTACACTATCTTATCGTTTTTGAATGAAAACTTGGATGAAATTATTAATAGATTGAATGGTTTGGAATCTCATTATAATGCTCCAGTTACCTCTTCAATGTTTTTGGAAGAATTGTTAACAGCAATGAAAGGGATAGAAATTGAAAACTAAACAAATCCAGTTTAATAAAGGGAATACTGTAGGTAAATTAGGTTTTTTTTTTTGTTTAAGGGAATTGATTCTGAAAGAAGAAAACAATATAATGGTGTTTGGTTTGTTAATAAAGATACTGAAAGTTTGTTTTTCGATAAGATGTTAAAAATAAGATTAAACTGGTAAAAATTAAGTATACGAGGTAATATTGTAATGTAGTAGTAGTAAAACTATATATATATAGTGAACGAAATCGTACTTCCGAATTACAGTAAAAAATATTAAATTAAGAAATCAGATCTTAAATAAATTTTTGATTTTTAAGAGTTATGAATATAATGCTGAATACACCAAAGTGTCGTTTACTTTCGATTTGAACTATCCAGTTTATTTACGTTTACGTAAACATAAGAAGTAAATTGCATGAAATTTGGAAATACTAAATAAATTCAGAGACGAATGTAATGTAAATGGATGCTGATTTAATTGCTAGCGAGTTTATATGAAATTTATTATTAGATCAAATTATATTGTTATAATTGATTTTTCTTCCTTTTTTTTTACTTTCCATGCTCTGTTATATATAATAGAGGAAAGTATGGCAATCGGTCAAAAGATGACCCCTAAGATTATTACAAGATTTTTGAACTCAGGGATCCTTTGAAACGCCAAAAAATGCAAACAAATTTGGAGTTTTTTCTGTATGTATAGATGTTAGTGTGAGTATGTGTGTGTGTGTGTTGGAACAATTTTGTTCATCCTCTTTGAAGGGTAATAACTCCTGTTTTTTTTTTCTTCTCAAAAATTTCTGAAATTTTACTAGGTTTGTGTATTATGGGATTGATGCTATTTAAGTTTAGTGGTAAAAGGTCGATGGGTCTATGTCATATCTCGAGTACGGGTCGGACTTAATGACGATTTTACTAGTTATTAGCATTTACAATTTTTTTAAAAATAAAAATCCATATTACCAATACCTTCTAAATTACCCCAAATACCTTCTAAATTAAACTTTTTGCCATTTTCTAATAATTAAAAATATAAAATGTTTATAATAATAAAATGTTTATAATAATAAAATATCATAATAGAGGGTACCACACACGCAGTTTTAAATGTCGAGAAAACTAAGCAACTGGTTGCTGGAATTTTTTTCTAGCGCCTCACTAGTGGATAAGTAGATAAAACTCCTGAACCCTGATAGTTGATAGTTTGTCTTAAGTTGAGCTTGACCATGTGATTGGCCGCGAATTCTGCTTTGCAATGATAGGAAAAGGCAATATCGACGGATTAAAATCGACGACATTATGAACGCTTGCTGCCACAAGTCAGTTATTCCTCTGACTTTTCTGACACCTCTTTCTTAAAATTCCTAAAGTCAAAGGAATTAATAATCTCTGCTTTAGAGGTGTGTATTCTTACTGAAAATAAAGACCAAGCTGTCTTTTGATATTTTTCTCTACGTACATTAGCGTGTTGTTCCTTCAATTGGGACAGGGAAAAATTGAATTAAGGGCCCCTTATACAGTGTTGAGTTCGGACATTTTTTTCTTCGGGAAAATTTTTTGGAAGGAATTCCTCGGTATCCTCTTGAATTCAACACTGTCCTTGCCAAAATAACTAAACACTGTTAGATAAAATTTTATTAAAAACAAAATAAAATTAGATATATGACATTTATGAAAAACTAAATGCAATGCCCAAGAAAAATTCTTAAATAATACAAATAATTGAATTAGTATTTACTTTTATTCCTCCAAATAATAAATTAGATTAATTAATTAATTAAACAAGGATTGGAATACTATATACTTATAAACTGCAGTCATTTAATATAACACAAAAAAAGATTTTTAAAAAAATTTCTGCATCCCACCGGCAATCTAGGGTTCCCAAATATAAACTTCGATAGTTTTACTACAGTAATGAGTTTATAAAAATTGGTTTGGGGAGCAGTCAGGCATCAAACCAATTTTGGGCAATTGCTTGGGCCCTACAAACTGAGAATCTCACTTAATTGCATTTTTTGCTTTTAGGATAACGTAACACTGGTAAACAACGTGAAAAATTAATAATTAATAATAGTTTTTAAAATTTATTTATAAAATTTTTATATAAATAATAACAGTTGAATAAAGTTAATAACACATTAGTGATTCTCATCAGTTAGTCATTAGTTATTCTTAAAGAATTAAAAAGAAATAAAAATAAAAACAATGTAAATTGAAGATGAGTAAAAACTTTTAAAGCTCGAAAAAATTTAATTTTCTTACTTTAAATACAATGACTAGAATGTTTAATGTAATTTAATATATATTAGATTCGTATTACAAAAGTTTATGAAAAGAATTTTTTCGAAAAATCTTTTACACAACCAAAACGAACAATAAATTACTGTGACAAGACATTATTTATTCAAACAGGTATTTCAAATGTATTTCAATTTTTAGATATACAAAACTTAATTATAAATTTTTAAACAGATTAAAAATAAATCTGTTAATTTTCTATATTCTTTCAAAGTATCTACTGAAAATAATCATTTTCTATAAAGTGTATGAAATTTTGTCATTTATTGTAAATAATACGTAAAAAATCTTAAAATATCTTTGATTAAAACACTAAATTTGAAATTTACAAAAAACTATCATTTTAGGACATTTTCTTGAACTTTTAACAATTTATATTGAATATTGAGAAGAAATTAAATTCTTATTTATTAACTTAATATTGTAGATTATATTTATGACTTCCATTAATTGTCATTTAATTAAAAGAAAAATTTAGAAATAAAATTTAAATTTTTTGATCGTATTTACTTGGAAAGTTAAAAAAAATACTCTAAACCAACGTAAACATAATACATTAAAATATAAGAATAATCGAACTTATAGCAGGATTATATTATATAAGGGTAGAAGTAGGACGTCTAGAAACTTAGTTCTTAGACGTCCTAGCTTCACAGAAGAGTAGTTCTCAAGTATGGCCATCAAGATATTTCTATGCTTTTGCAAAATATTATAACATAAAAATTTAATTTATATAAGATAAAATATTATATGGACTTTTATAAAAGCGAAATTCAAAGGTAGAGAGATTGGATTCTTTACTTAGAGTACAGGCATTTTAGTAAACGTACTACATTTATTTTAAATGCCGACGGAGATTTGCCAATATCTGTCTGATCTTCTTTTTTAAAAGCTGTAGACAGTGTAGAGGATGCCGACATACGATCTTTAGCTGAAAGACACGTAGTTCTAAAGTTGATTGCATGAAATTTCGATATAAATATGAATGGTTAGGAAGCTAAAATAAGTCCGTAAAAACCAAATATAGAATAGTATTAAAAATTGAATTTTTATACACAATGTCAGAAGAATGAGAATAACTATTAGTTACGTGATATAAAGTCAAAAACAGTGTCTTTTCTACAGCCAAAAAGAACTTAAATTGTTTGCCTAATGAATCTATCTAAAGGAATCTCAAACTGTCAAAAATCAATGTAATTCGATCAGCTTCTGAATCCATTGAAGTCAAAAATTACACCCCAAGAAGTAGAGGTTGGAATCGATTGAAACTTTATTAGTAATTGTAACGACAACGGTAATAACTGATTACAATATCTTAGCAAAAGGATAATTTCCTGTGAAACAATGGCGTCTTTAGTACTTTGTACAACTTCCTTTTTCCTGTTTACATTCCGCGATAACATCGAGAATTGAGACATACAAGCATCGTAGCTGTTCTGTGACAGATGTACGGGCAACATAGATGTTTCAACTGCTATTTTATATTCCTCATATTCGAGATGACCGAAACTTGCATCTCATTTGGTCCCACGAATGCTCTATGGACGACAAATCACTGGACAGACTAGAGAGTGAACAGGTCAAGGAAGTGTGGCAACATAATGGATGCATTTCTGGGAAACCGTAGTTGTGTACAACTAAGCATTATATTGTTGAAAAATGACTTTAAAGCCCTGCCATGAAAGTAGGATTTTCTGAGTAGGCTATATCTCCGTGCCGTTAATGACTTCGTATCACTACTAGAGATAACCGACTGTCCTATTAGATGGCTCCGCGCCCACCTGTGACCGAGTAGATAAAACCACTGAACACTGGTCGTGCCACATGGAGTTTTCCGGGTATTCTTTATGTTCTTAACACCTAAATAGGGCCAGTTTCTCACAGAAAATCTTCTGAAAATCTCTCACGTGTCGCATTGCCGTATGCAAAAAATAAAACGAGATGGCTCCTCAGACCTGCATGCCAGCAGTGCGTCACTCGACAATAAAAGCTAGTGGACTTCCATACCCTAATTTGGTGAGCGCCGGTTTCAAACCGGAACTGGAATTGTCGCTAAAGACGATGCACTGCCAGTCCTTAGCAATCTATGGTTCTGTCACAGCATCACTGAAAAGAAACCGACGACGTTGGGCTAATGGGAGGACGCGAAGCAGTCGCAGTGCATACAGTTTGCTAGACGCCTTCCAATGATACAAATTCTGGAAAGAAACAATTTTTCAACGAGGCTTTTATCTGCCTCTGGATGATGGACAAAGGAGCCGTTGTAGATATCTGAGGCGTCCAGAGCTTGATCATTGTGTATGTGTACTCTTGTGTATCACCTGTTCACAGACATGTCAGAATGGTCTGGATGGTGGAAAATTTGAAGAATTATCTGGTAAGTAACTTTTTTGTTAATGAATATAGATTTCTCAACTGACCTGAAGATTGATTCTGAAATTATAAATAACGTAATAAAGCAGAACTTTTGTCGTCATCAGCTAAATCTTGTCATCTTTGCAGTTGACAAAACATACATACACTCATTCTTGAGAATCACTGTTCTAGATTATAGGCATATTCGTGGACAAGTGATACCTCTTAACCCAAAATTTAAAATAAGTACTTTTCGATTATATACCCAATTGATTTATTTACCTTTGCTAAACTATCTTTATATAATCTGTAATTCTTGGTCTGTGATCTTTAACACCTAAAAAATAACCGAAATTTTGTAGACATTGTTCTGTCTACAAAATTTTGAGGAGATAAAGAAATGAAATACAATTTATTTACATACATTCATTAGAAGTTGAAATACAATAAATTCGTCAATTTATAAAAATAGGAAATGAATACCTCCAATATCAAATTACTACAACTTTATGGTATATTTACTCGGTTTATTCTTAAAGTGCACCCCTAGATAATTCCAGACCCTATAAATCTTTTCGTGATTGATCCGAGGAAAGTGTTCTTGGTTGCTCCAAATCTCCATAAAAAAAGACACTTCTCTATCTATTTTGATATATGACAAGTAAGTAGCACAAAACACATTATTATCTATCACATGTATAATAAAAAATATCTAAAAATATATTATGTGATATTTACAATAAACCTTTCTTGAAAAAGTAAAATCTTTCTAAAACAACGAGTTTTCTGCTACACGAAATATGGATGGAAACATGCGAGCATAACAACATACGTCAATACTACTTGCTACCGTCTTCTAATTTTTACGATATTTGACATCAGGCATTAGCCGCTGTCTAGGAATACCTGTCTCCCCTATATCTTTAACTCATGTGAATAAAATTAGTTATATAGATATCTATTTTCAGTGCTCCCTTTGCGATATTTTTAATAATTTATTTTGATTCGTTATATATGAACATTTCGAACATTTGTTAAAGTTAATAAATAATTCTCAATGAGATAAGGTGTTGTGGAAATTAAGAAGCACCTAGCTGGGTATTAATTAATTAATTAATTTAATATTTCAGTTATTTTATATCCTTATTTTAATCTATAACGCGAATTCGTATAACGCGACGAAAATTTGCGACTAGTACTCATACAAAATTCTAAGTTTGTCATCCTAGACCTGAAGAAAACGTATATTTCTTCATCAACTTCTAGGTCTAAATTGAAACCTGTATAAAACAGTCTGAAAGTGCAAGTTTCCTATAATGCGATTTCTTATAACGCGAAACATATCCCCCGCGTTGTACGGGACTCCGCTGTACATTAAAATACACTATGTATCAACAATAAACATTGAAGGTTTTGACAATTAATTTTATTTTTAATTAACTGTAAATATTATTGTAAAATAATAACAGTATCAAATCTGGATGGTCGAGGCAGTTAAGATATCTCTCTATCTTTCTGGGAATCTGGATCGATCTGGGTGACCTAAAAACCCGTGGAATTTTTGGAGTTGGACTATTCCGGATATGTCAGACCCTTTGCTCACGACCCGCTCCCACTATTGCGAGCTCAACCGAAATTACGATAAATATTTTTAAAAGACCCTCTTATTGCCACAGGCCTGTGCTTTTGGAAAATCTGTTCAACTCTTAGTGACTAAAAGCCAAACATATTTTTTTTAAAAAACTGTTATATAATATAATTAAATTAAAACAAATTTTAATTTAATGTTTTGATCAACTTCATCTATGTTAATTGAAGTTATAAGTTTTCTGATAATTATATCTTTATTTATCGACTTTAATATAAATCTCATGACGAAAGTTTTTGCAAATGTTGTAAATAGGATAAAATTTGTAAACATGTTTTTATAAAATAGATTATGAAATAAATATTTGTAAAAATATATATATTTTTTCTATCCTTAAAGAAAGGAAGCTATAATTAGCAAGTTAAAATTTTTCTGTATAATAAAAAAACAGTGGTGTAAAGTTTCTCTGCTCGTAATTAGTGTGCTGAGGGGCATGATTCTCGAGAAGACTTTCTATAGAAAACTGGCCTCTATTCAGGTGTTACAAATGTGAAGAAAACCCGAAAATACCACGTGGCCAACAGATTGACGAGGTGTGAATACGCGACCAATGTTCAGTGGTTTTATTCACTCGACTATTGATGAGTCTGGGAATGATCCGCGAGGCTGATACACTTATTGCCATAAAAATTACGCACCAAGAGTTGTCGGAATCGAATGAAACTGTACATGTGTGAGTGTAACGGTGATAAAAGTAAGTGATTACAAAATGAAAGCAAAAGAATCTTTTGCAAGAAAAACTACAAATGAAAGGAGATTCTAGTACCCTGTAGGGACATCTCTAGAATGAATACACGATGTGATACAGGCGGGCAAAGAGGCATTACAGGTTCTGCGACATCTCAGTCTACAGTTGCTGCAAGCTGTCTTCTAGTTCGGCCAACCTCCTAAGCTGTCCAACTTTGGCGTCCCAGGTAATCCCAGACATGTTTGATCAGTAACAAATCAGGAGACCGGGCAGGCCAACGAAGTGTGGCAATGTGGCAGAGGCAGTCCTGTGACACCCTTGCTGTGTGGAGTCGAACATTGTCTTGTTGGAAAATGGTTCTTGGGAGCCCTTCCATGAAACGAAACACATATGGCTGCAGGATGTCATTAACATCGCTGGGCTGTCATGGTCCCTTGGATCACTACTAGAAGTGACTGGCTGTCGCATCTCAGATCATCATATTAGCTGTGGGGGCAGTATGCCGCTTCAAAGTATAGGCAGGATTGAGGCGTTCACCACTGGGTCTTCAGACACAAACACAACCGTCGTCAGTGCCCAAGCTGAATCCTAGGAGGCGAGATGACTATCCGGCTTTTCTCAACCCAATGATCCTTCCCATCTCAAACTAAGTTAGTTGTTCATATGGTCTTCGATTGCGACGTAAAGGCATCTCCAGTGATAGAACGTACCTCTACGACAGGTAAACTACAAACAGGATGCCTTTGAGCTCTTTTTATAGGCCAACGGGTTGCATTTACTGCCCTCTACTGGCATTACGCAATGAGCCATCACGCCATAACTCTAATCATTTCGATATCTGCTTGAAACTTATCTTCATGTCAAGTTTCGTAGAGATACGACAGCTCCTTTTTGGTGCGCTAATTTTTCTGGCAATGAGTGTATAAAAAGTACAATCAGAATGAAGAGTATTTAAGCATACCATAAAGTACTGTTTATATATAAACAATTTTTTTTAAATTTAAAAATAATTTTTTTTAGTTTAAATCTTTTCCGAGAGCCTTCAGTGATCTAACACCTACGTCACTCCCATATACCATAGCAGGGGCGATACTATCTTTAGAAATCTTCCTTTGATTTTGATTAAATAATTTTTTATAGTAATGATTAAATAATTTTTCATTAATATGTTTATTTTTATAATTAAAGATTTGAACGTATTACTAAGTCATCTTACATTTTCTGTTAAAGATAGGCTTATATATAATTAACTGATATTTCTAAAAAGATGAATATATTTACATTATTTTCTTCGCAATTTATTTAGTTTATTTAAAAGATAAATCTTGATAAAAAACACGAATAAAAAATACAGAATAAAGAATGGAATGCATTCGGACATAAAACAAACCAACAAATAAAATTAAATATTAATATTTACTTTTTATCGATTTTCTTATTTGTAGATATAAAATGAGGGAATATTGATTTATTCAATCAAAATTTTCTTTTATATAAAATTTTTACACATAAGATGAAGAATTGACGAATAATTTAATTACAGAACAAGTTCTGAAAGATTTTCTGAAAAAAATTTAATACAAAATGAATTTTCTTAGGTGCATTCAGAGAACGAGGATCAAAAACTCCCTCCATTAACCAAGTTGAAAAATAAATTAATAAATAAAATATAACATAAAACAAAAAAATAAATAAACGATTCTTTCTACAGTATTTTTATATATTTTATTTTTCTTTTAAATAGATTTTATAGATTATCTATAAAAAACTAACAAACGTATTCCCGATACCAACTTACAATATCACTGAATATGTTATTACTGAAATTTGATATACGAAAAAATAGATATTTCATATATTAATATAATTGTAAGGATCATATCCTAATTTTAAAATTTATTTTAAAAAAATATGGTGATAAAAAATAAAATACTGTTTAGATAATGATTTATATTTTTATAAAAACACCTAAAATATAAACAAGAAAATTCTGTTTCCCTGTTACGTAACAAGTACATACACTGAATATTTTTCATCATTCGGGGCAACATAAAAAAATACTCAAATAGTAATTTTTATACTTATATAAAGACAAGATTCTTACATATGATTCAAAGTTATGATTCGAGTAAACATCCAAAATATATGTATATAAATATATTTTGTAAACAATGATAAATTATTCTATTTCATATATTTTAAAATATTACTTTTCTTTGTTTTATTTTATTTATAAAAATTTATTATTATTTTCTTTTACGTATGTACCGAAAGTCAATTAACCATGACGTTTTACAAGTAATACAAGNTAAATAGTTTGTTTTTTAATTTCTCCTAAGAATTATTTTTTATTTTAATATTTTAAAAAATATTTTTACAAACAAATAAAAATACAGAATTTTTATTCTTTCATGCATTTTTTATAAATTTTATTTAATATAAATTTTACAAATTCATTAATTAAAATGAATTTTCATTAATTAAAGCTATGAAAGTATGATAGGTCTATAATTAAATAATTAATTTAGTATAAAAAAGGGTTATTTTTAATGCGGAAAATCTTAAAAGAATTTTAATATTCAACTTCCAACATATTTTTATTTTTATTATCTTGATTCGAGAAGAGAAAAAAGTCAAAATTGTACTGATGCATGAAAATAACATTTTGTAAACGTAATACAATTATAAATTTAATTATGTTGACTTCTTATGTAAATTTTAATTATGCTTTTAAACAATTCTAATTAAGTGGCACTTCATTATATAATAAATTGTCACTAATTTTTTGGAATTTACTAAATATTCTTTACTTAGTTCTATTAATTCTGTAAAAAATAAAGATCTTTTATTGTTATTGTGAATATTTTTTAAATTTTCCAACGTTATTAGTTTAAATTTAATAAATTAGGTCAATTTTTCAGGGTCAATTAGGTCCGTTGTCTATCTGTGTCTTTACTTAATTTCGAGAACAGAGTTAGATAGATGAAAGTCGAGACCAGATATGGAAACATTAAGGACAGGAGGCCCTGATTAACTATATACAAACTCCTGGTGCAAACTGAAAATCACTTTAAGAAATTAGATAGATAACTGGTATGACTCTATTCTTAACAGGAAAAGTATGATGTACAGGGCAAGACACTACTAAATTTGAGAGCATTGTGAATGAAAAATTGCAGCCCCGCATCGTGATGATGTATCAATAAATAATTGTTCGTTTTATTTATATATAGGACAGAAATTTTAGTTTTTTTATAAAGTGTGCAAATGAAAAATATATGTTATAAATTATCCTTACATATTTTAATTTGGATAAATCTATACACTTTTATCCCACTATTGTATATATCTTTAAACATTACCTAACAAAAATCTCGTTAATTTAGTTGCATTTTTTTACTATACTATCCTTTGTTTGCCACTTTCATTTAATCTATTTTCTCGTAATATGTAGTTATGTCACAGTTTTTTTTTTGGAATAAAAGTCAATGTATTGATNAGTTATGTCACAGTTTTTTTTTGGAATAAAAGTCAATGTATTGATTTATAATTATAATACAATATTATATTAAGTAATTTTTGTTATACTAAAATTATATCTTAATACAAAAACTTTAGTATAAAACTTATGAATTATTATATTTTAATTAATAATGTTTATTTATAATATTTTACGTTTAAAGAATTTTAAAAAATATATTATTTTAGTATACTGATTTAAAATATGTATTTTGCAACATTAACCAAGGGCCAGCTTTAAAATGTTTTTGTATAAATTTACATACACCTAAAAGCAGGCATATTAACATTTAATACTCCATATATCCACAAGATAAATTCTTAATTAAATTCATATTATTATTCAATTATAAGAGAATTTATTATTTAAAGATATATATCAATAATGTTTACATTTAACGTTAATTCATTGTTACAGCTATTAATATTTTGAAGTGTTCATGCTGTTTTAAGATGTTTATTCTATGGTTACGGTTACTTTGAAGGGAAATTCATCGTTTTGGTTTTTATGTTTTATTGATTGTAACTTTGTAATTTTACCACCACAAAGGGACGCATTAGTATAATGTAAGGAGAATAAAATGTAAAGACACTGTATATTTTTCAGTGTTTCTTCTGTGTTCGTTTATCGTTTAGTCTTTGTTCTCTGTTTTTCGGAATGTCTCTGGGAAAATGGATTCGTTATCTAGTTTAAGATAAAATAACCAGATACTTATTAAAAATAATACACATTTATTAATAAAAAGTAATAAAAACAGAAGGAAATTGGAAGCTCTGAAAGAGAGTTTGTAATATGTATACTATTATCATTAACTTTAAGGAAGAGTTATACTATCTCAAAAGCTTAATTCAATTCCATAGCAAGATTTTGAAATACGAAATCATATTATTAGATTTTCTAATATATAGAAATATATTATAGATGAAATACAGAATCATATTATACATTACTAGGAGGGTTTCTTCCACTTGTACTGTACAAAAATTTTGTGATGATTCATCGATTCCCAGTGTCGCAGTTTCTATTTTTTTTCTTGACTAAAAAATCGTTTTTATATCTACTCTATTCTTTATAAATAGAGTAGATATAAACATAGCTACTCGATATATTGAATCATTGCAAATGAAATGGCCGTTTTCTAAAACGTAAACTTTCCGGCCTTGTTTAACTTTTTTCCATGTGAACAGTGCTGTATTTTTGCAATTGGAAGAACACACAACATGTAACATGTGAATTTAAAAATGTAATCTCATTTATATTGTGGGTTTCACATGTTTAACAAGTACTTTTACTGACGGCATAAAAATTTTCTTTTAAGGGTATAAGCATAGACATAATGCACCCAAAGCAACCCGAAATACCAATAAAACATTTAGTAAACGTTTTGTGAGTGATCAGACCACCAGGCATTGGTTCAAAAATTTAATTCTGGGAATAAAAATCTCAAAAATCAGAGATGAAGAACATCATCGAATCAGACATCACCTGGACATGAATGTTCAGGTGATGTTCAATTTTTCCACGATTTCCTGGACATGAATTTCAACCATTCAACCATTTCCCGATGTCTAAGTAAATAGAGAAAGTCAAGAATCTCGACAAATGGGTACCACATGAACTCAGTAAGAGAAATAAGGAGCATCATTTGAAGGCCTGCAGTTCTTTAATTATTCTTCACAAAAATGAAATTCTTTCTCATCCACTTTATTCTGTAGACTTTTTGCCAACAGACTATCACTTTTTTTATATATATTCGAATAGTATTTTGGCAAGGAAAGTCTTCAAGGAAGATGATGCAATAAAAAGTAGCTTTAATGACTTTATGTCTTCTTCTCGTAATTTCTATCAAATTGACGTCAATGCGTTTCTATTGCATTGGGAAAAGTGTATTAATGTTGGTGGAGACAATTTTGATTGAATATGTAAGTTTTAAATAAAATTAATAAACATTCAAAGTCAGAAGTAAAAATCGGTCATTTCATTTGCAACAACCTAATATATTACCATCGAGCAACTACGTTTTCACTTATCTGAATATATCAATTATTAACGCTTTACTAAACTGATATTTTAAATTAACAATTTTTGGTCACTTAATTATATTTTTATTGCACTTTTTTATTTTATTTTACTGGAATAAATAGTTTTGTGAGAATTATTAAATAAGTTAAATGTAATTAAACTGACTACAGAAAAAGTAATTACTATATTTCCTAAGGAAGTAAACTATTTTTTTGCTAATGAAATTGTAATTACAATTTTTTATATATTCTTGTTCCCATTTAAAGTAGAAACAAGGAATGATTAAAAAAATTTTTTTAAATAATAGGTTAAAATTATATTGTAAATTCGTTTTAATGAATTAACATATCAAAAGTCAGTTTTTAAATACCAAAATTCTGTAGAAAAATGATTATAAGATTATGTAAGAACATTTTCCGTGAAATAAAGGTTAAAATCAAAAATAAGAAACTAAAATAGAATATAAAAGAATAATAGATAATAACTTCTTTAGAAATAAAAAATTGGTTTCTCACCTGTAAATAGATTTCATTCAGTTTGAGTTGCGCTCGAGTTAAAATTTGATAATAAACCTTTTATCATTTGAAGATTAAATCATAATTTTATCTTTTTAAAAAGTTCCTTTCTTTGTCAATGTTGAAAGTAATACTATTATAAACTGCTGCTTCTGATGATACATAATATAAAACTACACGATTTATATAATATTTATTAAGAATAGTTCTTAAAAAATTTTAAATGCTACAATTCTGTAAAAAGATATAACAATATATTTAATTTTTTGCTCTTGAAACTTTTTAATTTTGTAATTGGAAGAAGAAGCCATCCATTAATCATATGTTGAACCGCTTTTCACCTCCTGTCCTTGTTGTGTACAATGATATACTTTTGGTAAACCTATTCTCTACGTATACAATAGTCTATGGATCTCCCTTAACATTGATAAAGTTATGCAAGTATTTTCTGAGAGTTTACTCCATATTCACATGATTAGTAAGTAGGATTATAAGAATAAATTCATATGCCACTAATACTACTAAAAAGTCCATGTAGACAATGCCTCAACTCCCTCCCCATTGTGTACAATGATTGCGATCTCACTCTACTCTTACATGTATGCAAAATTAATGGACCACTTCTAATTTTTTTTTTATATCTCAATAAAGAGTCAATTTGTCTAACTCCTTATGAATTATTTTTACTGCAAACACCCACAGACAGATACACAGACATACACACCTTACATTATTAATAAATTTATTTAAGGAGACATTAACAAATCTTTAATTCAAATTAATTGATCTAAAAATTGTTATGACTGAAATAGTTGTTTGTCCAATTTATTTGTTGAATGTTTCAGGAAGAAGTTAAATTCAAACAGAAAACGGTTAGACTTGAACTATTGAACAATGGTAAATCCAAAAGAAATTGATTTTCTCTTGGATTTAGCATTGTTCAATAGTTTAAATCAGAGGTTTTATTTTATTTTTGCTTGAGATTTTATTCATTTATTCAAAGTCAAGATAAAAAAATCAACACGGCAAATATTATATACACAACTAATAAATAAATTATACTTCAAAAACATTAAAAATGAATACAAGAAAGAATATACATTAACATTATACAAAGCTTGTATTTTTCTGTATTATTCTTCAAAGTGTATGTACATTATGATAGATCAACTAAGTTTTTATAACTTTATATAGCATGGAAATTTATTAATAGTCTAGTTTGTTTTGTCAGAATCGTGTATAATTTGATATAATTCCCGTAATAAATGTTAAATCAGCATAATTAATATTTATTATAAAAAAAACAATGCTTTCTTCTATCAGAATTTATAACTTTATATATAATATGATTAAAGTTTGAATAATTCAAAAAGATACTAACGTTAACAATAATTTATATTATCTGCATAGCAAATTATAATTTCCTGGGCATGAATTTCAACCATTCAACCATTTCCCGACGTCTAAGTAANGAAGCTATTATATTTTTTCATCAAACATTTTATTATTATTATTTTTTTAATTAAAAATGTTTCCATTAACAAATTAAGCAAATAAAATATTATACAAACCTTTCAGAGATGAGAGTAGAATTAATTCTTTTAATTAAAAACATTGTATTAAATTAATTTTTTTGATGAGAATAACAATAACTTTATTAATAAATAATAATTTTAATAATAACAATTTTTATTAGCATTACTTAAAACGAATATTTAATTTAATTAATTGATATTAATAAAATGATAGAACCTTATTCTTATTTTAATTTCATAATATTAAAAATTATCATTTACGTTTCTATTAAGGCTAATTGTAACCTCTTTGGTTATGCCCGCTATCTTTTGCAGATGGAGTTGAAAATGTAATGCTTTTTCTATGAGAGAAACGTTTTTCAAAAATTCTCGAAAACAGGAACAGATAGAAATAAAACTCTTTCCGCATTAGAATCCTATTTAATTCTTCTATTAATGCACGGTTCAGAATTTTGAAATTCGAATTCGTTAATTTTTCACGAATTTTCTACGACTTTAAAAATTTATAAAAAATTAATAAATTCGATTTTTAAAATTCCGATCCGTACATTAATAGAAGAATTAAATAGGATTCTAATGCAAAAAGAGTTTTAGTTCTATCTGTTCCTGTTTTCGAGAATTTTTGGAAAATAATTTGCTCATAGAAAAAACATTACATTTTTAACTCCATATTAGTGTAAATTCAATAAAATTTGACATATTTTTTTGGTGAATTTTGTTTCTATAATTGTCAAAAATTTTTTTATTACATTACATTATTATATTTTCGGACCATTTTAACAGTAATTACTTTTTTAATTTTTAAAATATGATTTGGAGATTAAAGTGACTGTGGTGTTGTCATAAAGTCATACATCAGTCACATCTACCAGTGACCATACAGATAAAACCACTAAACACTGGTGATTGATCGTGGGTTCGCGCCGAACTAACGACCATATGGAATTTTCTTTACGTTTATAATACCTGAATGTGAGCCAATTTTCCATAAAAGTCCTCACGGCGGCACTCCCTTCTGGCAGATCTCCATAAGCGATTGCTTTCCGGGTGATGGAATAAAGGATTCCATTAATCAGTCAAGCAGTCAGTTATTTGTTCAAAGAATAAAATGGCCGAAGGGGATCAAGAAGCAAAAGGCACTAGCTCACCCCCGGGTACCAAAAAAGCTCCGTTCACACATCAGTTCCATCTGAAAAGTTTTTCTGCAGTTGTTAAACCATAATTATTGTAAAAAAATCTTCAATATTTCTGAAAATTGATTGTTTTCCATTAAGTAAGCAAGCAATTTTAAATATTAGAGCAAAATACAAATTAAATGAAACAACTGAACATTTTATAATTGCATACCATTCATTTAACATTAAAAAACGTAAAATAATATTTATAGGCCTATATTAAGATATTATTTTTTCAATATTAAATAAAATATAATAAATTATCAATATTTTATTAAATCATGTTTATATACGTGATTATAGCGCACTAAATTTAAGAATAAATCACACCTTTTTTAGTCAGAGAATATTTATTTTTTCAATGAAATGATAATCATAAGGTTGAATTTTCCTTTAAAATCACACTATAAGTCATTGTATAATCTCAATACTCAATAATTTAAATAAGAATTTCAATACAAGAATATTAGTGAGATTTTATTTTAAAAATCAGCATAGATTTATAAACTGTAATTACATTAAATTAAGCTTTTCAGATGGTTTTTCTCTAGTTTTTATAATTTGTATGTATATTTAGATTTTTTAATGCATTTTTCCCTAAAGCATTTATTTTCGTTTGACATTTCTTAGTTTTAATTTATTATTTTTATTGTTTTAGGTCCTGAGCACTATCTTGACACTTTCGTCTTTATTTTCTTTTAGCTAATTTAATAAACAAATAATTCGAAGGAACAACGTTCAAACTCGCATATATCATATTCAAACAGAATTGATATTTAATAACAAAATATTCAAAATAAAAAAATTGTTACTTCAATGTCTAACATAAAGATTGATAGTAATTAAAGTATTTCAATTCAATGATGTCTACAAAGATATTTAGCAATCTAAATGCAACCAAATTTGGTATCACGACATTTCAAAATATGCGGAAGACATTTTCGTAAAAAATTTTAGTACAAAGCTCACAACTGTTGCACTTTTGGCGCTGCAAGCAACGAACATTTACAAAATACACTTAGGGTTGCTATCTGTTCTCCATTGAATTGTATTGTCTTGCTGACCTCCTTTTATCAATAATGGCTTCCTTTTGAGTACAATTTTAATTGTTTGCTTTTTCTTAACTTTATTATCTTTTCAAAAGGTTATTTTAGCAACAATTTTTTACTCGTGTAATGTCCTTCGGTTTTGTAAAAAAATAAAAAAAATTGGCAACTCTACTCATGCTATAAAGACCTTAGCAATGTAACGGACATCGCTCAATGTGACCCTATTTTGAAGGTTTAAAACTTGAAAGTATAATTGTAGAGATTCTCTACAATACTTCTTACATGCAATTATGAATTATCTTTCAAGGCTGTCAAATTAGAAACATGTCCTCGATAAACCATTTCTCAAGTTTCTCCACAAATAAAACCACTCTTTCATTGCTTGCAGCGCTAAAAATGCCACAGTGGTGAGCATTCTACTAACTTGTTTTACACGTCGTTCGCATGTCCTAAACTCCAAATTTGACTGCTACATTTCTCAGGAGAAGCATTGAATAGGAATATTATTAATTACAATATCTCGATATACATAAAACATTATTTTTCTATATATTTACGTAGCCTTTTTTATATCAGCTTATTATTTATTTTATAAAATGGGATTCTAAATATTCTTAACATTAACATTATGTAATTCTCAAGTCGTTTTTCATAGCTTTAGTAACGTAATAAAAACTAAACGTAAGATTCAACTTGTGAAATTTCGGTCTTAAGCTATNATACATATATATATATATATATATATAAGTCTCTGAACAATAATGCAATAATTAATGTAAAATAAATATAAACTTTTTATATTTTATATTATTGTTATAGTATATTATATACTAAAAGGTCAGGCCACTTGTTCATGTATTTATCAGTTGTAACCTTTTATTTTTGAATATTCTGTTCAAATGTTTATAACGCATTTCATCTATATGTTTTTTGTTAATTTAAAAAATTATAGATTTATTATAGACAAATCGGCGTATTTGTGAATAATAATAGAATTTGTTGATAAGCTTCCTTCACTCAACCATCACAGGTGCATCGTGCTTTGTTTCCCACTCTATCCCCGCTTGCTCTAGTTTAATTGCCTGAAAAGCTTCGTCCAGTTCTTCCCAATATAAACTATTCTTAACAAAAATTCCGTGACGATTCATCGATTTTCGGAAAAGTATTCGTGTTATAATTAAAAGAAATACAGATTCGATATAATTTCTACATAAAAACTCCAGTAACGAGTTGCTTAACTTTCCCGGCAACATTTAAAACTTCGTATGTGGTGCCATCTGTTATGATATTTTATTATTAAATTATTTTTAATAGTTTTAATTACTAAAAAATGGCAAAAAACGTAATTTTCATCGCAGAGATGTGTTTTTATAAAAATTTTTAAATGCTAATAACATTTAATTGTTTCTTTAGTAGAATATAAAAAACTGGACATAATACAACAATCACTAATTGTTAACCACATTGCAGAAATTAGGTTAAGAACATTAAAGTTTCATTATTAAACATGACAAGAGCCTTTTGAGCCGTTCAGTATATATCTTAAATTACTAATTTCACAATTAATATGTCTCTAAAAGTTATTGTTTCGAAAGAACTGTTGGAAAACACTCATTAATGCACCAGTTACTGAAAAATCAAGCATTTATATAGAATAAATTATAATATTGTCACACTGTTAGTTATTAAATTAGAAGAAATTACACAGAAATGTAATAATTACGATTTTAAATATAAATAAATGTGTGTAAATGATATAACCAATAATGTAATTGTATTTAAATATGTTAAGTTTCATATTAAATTAATTCAAATAAAGAGAAATTAAGGAAATTTTATTGTTCTATCTGTTCCTGTTTTCGAGAATTTTTGGAAAATAATTTGCTCATAGAAAAAACATTACATTTTTAACTCCACTCTGGAGATCGCGTATATAAGAAGTTAGAATCAGCCTAAAAACTATTTTAATATATTTTTTCTATATAAAATATGAGTTTGTTTTTCAATTAATAGAATATTCCGTCTTGTACGATTATACAATACGATTGTACTAATCTAATGTATGATTCGATAACCTCAAATACAGCTTTTTAAGGCATTGCTACATTAATCAATGCGAGTATTTTATTGTACGAATTTAACAACATATAAGCCACAATAAATGGTTGATCATTTTGAGCAGTTGGACAGTTAAAATTCTTATTAGAACTTATTTTTACGATTACTTGTAAGAAGTCTTCTTAATCGATTTGCCTACTGTAATTTGATAAAATAGTTTAAATTAGAATGCAATTTATACATCTTTACATTTATTATCGGGTTTTAAAGTATTTAAAATAGTTTATGTTAAACCCATATCTACCATTTTCCTTCGGTTCTTGACTTTTGGACACTTTAAGCAGTAGATGTCGGTATATCGAGTGTCTTCTCGATAATTCGATTTATTAATGGCAGGTACCAACACTTTATATGATCCTACAACTTTGCTTGTTGAGGTAGACCTGATATGCAAAGAGATCAGCCAGCATAGATAGATGAGACATGACGCCTGAACTGCACTATCCCTGACAAAGTTTGTTCGTAGGTAACTGAGCTCACTACAACAGTAAACTTAAGCTATTAAATTGTAATTTTCATTTCTTTTAAAAGTCATTCTATTCGCACAGCTATACAAATAAATGTACTGTACTTTCTCTATTAATGTATTTTGTATTCAATTTAAAAGGAATCTTTTCATTTATGTATCGACCTCTGATCCTAATTTTTTTTTGTCAATTCAGTCTGGCTTAACTTACAATGAATGACAAATGAAGAAGGAATCTTTATGTGAAGGACCATTTCTAGGAGAAAGGTTATTAATTAAATTTCCTTAAAATTTTATTAATTATTATTATTATATTAAAAACACAATTTAGTTCGCTTTGTCTAGATTATGTTTATTAAATATTTTATTTATTGAATTTATAATTAAAAAATAATATTGCTTAAATCTTTTTATCAGGGAATCTCTTTTGTTGTTTTATTAAAATCGAATAAACTTCAATAATAAATTAAAATGTTAAACTAAAAATATCTTTTAAATAATCATTGCTACATATTCAAGCATGAATTGTTTTTGCTTTGTCAGGGATTCATAAATTATTTTAAGTAATGTAGTTTAAATGTTTTTTTTTAATTTATAAAATTAATTTAATTAAGTGTTTTAGTAGTTCTGAATACGATAATTTGCTCCTTCATTTACTTCATTAGCGATATTCTCACTTTTTGGAAGACTTTTCTTTAGTAAAATCTTAGAGTTGGCACTGGTTCCATTCGTTGATAAATTAATCAAAATGTCTACTTAACGTGCGTTTGACGTATATTAATTAAGTGCATTTTAATCCAATTACGATTTAATTTAGTTCCAATATCTACTAAAAGTTACATAAATTAATTCGATTACACAAATTTCATTTACAGTTTGGAGTGTGAAAGACACGATAATATTATTATAAATTATATTATTATTATTATTATAAATTGATGGCTGAATGCAAATAAAAATTTAATGTCTTCTTAATCACAATAATCAGAGGAACACAATTAACATTGAGCCAACGTTTTCTTTTAGGTTTTTTTCTGCTTACGAATACGTAAATTGATNTAATGGCGAATAAGCAATAGCAATTTATAAACTTATGGATAAATCTATACAGGCCATTTTCCAACAATAGCCATCTCTAACTGTAGCCATTTTTTCAGGAATTTTTAAACGAAAAATGAATACAAAATAATCCCCAAAGAACGGCTAATTTTTATGTTTCCATCTGTTGTTCAAAGGTTTGTTCAGAGACCTATACACACACATATATATATATATATATATATAAGTCTCTGAACAATAATGCAATAATTAATGTAAAATAAATATAAACTTTTTATATTTTATATTATTGTTATAGTATATTATATACTAAAAGGTCAGGCCACTTGTTCATGTATTTATCAGTTGTAACCTTTTATTTTTGAATATTCTGTTCAAATGTTTATAACGCATTTCATCTATATGTTTTTTGTTAATTTAAAAAATTATAGATTTATTATAGACAAATCGGCGTATTTGTGAATAATAATAGAATTTGTTGATAAGCTTCCTTCACTCAACCATCACAGGTGCATCGTGCTTTGTTTCCCACTCTATCCCCGCTTGCTCTAGTTTAATTGCCTGAAAAGCTTCGTCCAGTTCTTCCCAATATAAACTATTCTTAACAAAAATTCCGTGACGATTCATCGATTTTCGGAAAAGTATTCGTGTTATAATTAAAAGAAATACAGATTCGATATAATTTCTACATAAAAACTCCAGTAACGAGTTGCTTAACTTTCCCGGCAACATTTAAAACTTCGTATGTGGTGCCATCTGTTATGATATTTTATTATTAAATTATTTTTAATAGTTTTAATTACTAAAAAATGGCAAAAAACGTAATTTTCATCGCAGAGATGTGTTTTTATAAAAATTTTTAAATGCTAATAACAAGTAAAATCGTCATTAAGTTCGACCCTACTCGAGATATGACACACATTCTCTTTTATCTCTCCATCCTGTTGATCTTTAACGACGAAAATTTAACAGCGTCAATCCCCCTAATACACAAACCGTCTTGCAAAATTTCAGAAATTTTCGACAAAAAGCACTGGAATTATGAAACTTTAAAGAGGATGACCAAAATCGTGCCACACAATAAACACACTAACATACATACATACAGAAAAACCCTCCAAATTTTTCCCCGACGTTTTAAGTTATCCTGAGTCCAAAAATGTGAAAATCTTAGGGGTCATTTTTTTGACCGAAGCTGCTATACTTTTCCTCTATTATATATCAATAAAACCGAGCCGAAAAAGTTTATATTCTAATATTATTAAATTGTATATGAAATAAAAATTAAAAAATGAACAATTTATTAAATTAAAAAAATAAAATTTGAAGAATATTAAAAATAAAAAGAATACAAGGTGGTCCAAATGTAATTTAATTTGATGGCTGAATGACTAAAGTCTACTGTTCTGGGAACCTGGATTTGAACTCAGACGGCAGAAAAACACCAGAAATTTTTCGGTGCTCTGTTCTGAATATGTCAGGCCCCATCCCTCACGCTTCCATTGTGATTCTACTCTAACCTGTGTTGGGTATGGTTATAAGGTTGTAGTTAAGCATTGTAAAGTATTAAATTCTTATCTTATCCAAATACTTTAATGTTTAATTTAGATTATAGATGTTTGAATAAAATTTCTTGTCGCCATTATGTACTAAGTTAAACAGATAGTAAGTTAGATCTATTAACATCTGATATATTCAGCAGGGTTATTAAATCTCAAAAGATAGGTATTGTTGTGTAAAACATGTATAGATATAGATAATTATTCTGCTTTAATCTATTTAGATCTGTAGGGATCGTTTATTAATTACATATATAGTTTTGAGCCGTTTTTGACATCTTTTTTTTTCTGTTGATGTAGTTTTCTCAAACGCCCTCCCTTTTAATTACGTGCGTAATAATTCATGGACCCCCTGACATTAAAGAAATGACTCTAAAAAGTCCTGAAAATATTTTCTTATACTTTATTCATATGACTAGTTAGTAGACTTGTAAGAACAAATTCGTATTGGTACCTCGACTCTCTTCTATTCCATTGTGTACAGTACAATAATATATATTTTGTATTCTCTCGCTCATTTAAACTGTATACGTAATTAAATGTAAAACATCTGGTTTTGTTTGAATGAGGAAAAAAAATTAAACAATATTTTAAATGGCTCGATTAATTCAATAAATAAAACAAGAAAAATTAAAATTCGTAAATTTATTAATAGAAATTCTAAAGAAAAACGTGAAAAGACATTAATGATGTAATTTCTATTTATTTTTAATTGATTTGTACAGTACATTACATTTGAGATACAGTGATTCACTTTTTATCTATTTAGTAATAATGTCAAAAGTTCTAAATAGGCTTTACTTTAAATATACATAGAAATAATGGCGAATAAGCAATAGCAATTTATAAACTTATGGATAAATCTATACAGGCCATTTTCCAACAATAGCCATCTCTAACTGTAGCCATTTTTTCAGGAATTTTTAAACGAAAAATGAATACAAAATAATCCCCAAAGAACGGCTAATTTTTATGTTTCCATCTGTTGTTCAAAGGTTTGTTCAGAGACCTATACACACACATATATATATATATATATATATAAGTCTCTGAACAATAATGCAATAATTAATGTAAAATAAATATAAACTTTTTATATTTTATATTATTGTTATAGTATATTATATACTAAAAGGTCAGGCCACTTGTTCATGTATTTATCAGTTGTAACCTTTTATTTTTGAATATTCTGTTCAAATGTTTATAACGCATTTCATCTATATGTTTTTTGTTAATTTAAAAAATTATAGATTTATTATAGACAAATCGGCGTATTTGTGAATAATAATAGAATTTGTTGATAAGCTTCCTTCACTCAACCATCACAGGTGCATCGTGCTTTGTTTCCCACTCTATCCCCGCTTGCTCTAGTTTAATTGCCTGAAAAGCTTCGTCCAGTTCTTCCCAATATAAACTATTCTTAACAAAAATTCCGTGACGATTCATCGATTTTCGGAAAAGTATTCGTGTTATAATTAAAAGAAATACAGATTCGATATAATTTCTACATAAAAACTCCAGTAACGAGTTGCTTAACTTTCCCGGCAACATTTAAAACTTCGTATGTGGTGCCATCTGTTATGATATTTTATTATTAAATTATTTTTAATAGTTTTAATTACTAAAAAATGGCAAAAAACGTAATTTTCATCGCAGAGATGTGTTTTTATAAAAATTTTTAAATGCTAATAACAAGTAAAATCGTCATTAAGTTCGACCCTACTCGAGATATGACACACATTCTCTTTTATCTCTCCATCCTGTTGATCTTTAACGACGAAAATTTAACAGCGTCAATCCCCCTAATACACAAACCGTCTTGCAAAATTTCAGAAATTTTCGACAAAAAGCACTGGAATTATGAAACTTTAAAGAGGATGACCAAAATCGTGCCACACAATAAACACACTAACATACATACATACAGAAAAACCCTCCAAATTTTTCCCCGACGTTTTAAGTTATCCTGAGTCCAAAAATGTGAAAATCTTAGGGGTCATTTTTTTGACCGAAGCTGCTATACTTTTCCTCTATTATATATCAATAAAACCGAGCCGAAAAAGTAAAAGTGGAAGCTATGATGACAGGAATATCGAAAAGCAGCGTCCATAAGTAGCATAGATTACTCTTTGCCAATTTATGGATGTTTTTCGATATGCTTATTTTCTTGTTTACCATTTTTACAACATCTTTATAGAAACTTCTGGATTAGTTTCAGTAAAAGAATTAAATGCATTTAACCTTTTATGTTTATGTAAGTTCTCAGCAATAAACTTGTGTTTTCGAAGCAGTTTTTGAAGAACTTATAAGAACTTAACTTATCGATAAGGCACCGGATGCATAAAACCATTAACGACTGATAAAGTTGCAAGGATAACGATATATATCATTTATCATTAATTCTACATGATTAATAGTTTTATCCACGGATTATTTAATCTGACTAATAGAAGCAATGTTTCTCGAATTACGTAAATTACGTAAAATTTTTACATAGAACTGTCGGTAAATAATGTGTATGTGTATACAACTTTACTTGTTGTTAATAATTTTGTCAAGACGATATATTTTAATCAATATAAACCTAAATCTAGCTTAGACAAAGAACAGCTTTGAGTTGTATTTGCATATAGAGATGAATCGGTGTGTTAGCAGCTTTATCTGTAGGGAGTCTGCCCTACAGAAACATTTTACAAGAGTTTTTACATTACCGTTTTGAACTTTTAGTTGGCCAGAACAATCAGCTTGAATAAAGAATAAATTAAGAAAAAGGAAAGGCACACTGTGATAGATAGAGATGATGAAGTTACATCATAACTGAAAATTTGGAGACGTGAAACTGATTGGTGCAAGATAGATCTTGGTGTAAATTTCGTGGCTACGACAGCTCTACGCAAATTTTCTCCAAGAGATTCCTGTAACGAACGTTTCTGGCCTACCTCCGCCATTATTATTATTTTTTCTTTATCCCTAAAACATCAAGCACGTACTCCTAAGGGAATGCATACCCCCAGTTGGGAATCACTGCTATATAGCCTACAAACTTTTATTTTTAACTGAATTGCTTACTATAGATAAGGTATTACGTATTGTTATTAATTAATGACTAGATTATTCATAATACTATCATAAACCTTAATACGAAAAGTAAACTATTTAATAATAAGAAATGTCTAAACTTTTAATACACGATAAAAAATTAAAAGCTACTCAACATTGTTCAACATTCCTAAATATGAATAATGGATGTCAACCTCTCAAATGATAATTATAGATACAAAGTGATGTTTAAAATAAGACTACAAGTTAAAATAATCTGATTCGTTCTGTTTCTGTTATTCTTTACTTATTTCAAATTGACTGAGTTTTTTAATACCTCTTTATCAATATGGAAGCAAAATTCTCGCACCAATATATCAATCTCTGATGCAAAGAGTCAAAGTTTGATTTACGTATAAGCTAAATAAGTTATAGCTTAGGGCCTTATATTACGAGGAGCCTCATTCTATTACCAAAGACAATGCTTATTATTATTTGGTGAAGAAGGAAGGACTCTTGTGTGCTGTAACGGAAGACTCCAACAATTACGAGCAATCATTTATTGTGACGTCCAGATTTCACTGTATATATAAACATTTTTATTTAAATAATGTAAAATAAATATAAACTTTTTATATTTTATATTATTGTTATAGTATATTATATACTAAAAGGTCAGGCCACTTGTTCATGTATTTATCAGTTGTAACCTTTTATTTTTGAATATTCTGTTCAAATGTTTATAACGCATTTCATCTATATGTTTTTTGTTAATTTAAAAAATTATAGATTTATTATAGACAAATCGGCGTATTTGTGAATAATAATAGAATTTGTTGATAAGCTTCCTTCACTCAACCATCACAGGTGCATCGTGCTTTGTTTCCCACTCTATCCCCGCTTGCTCTAGTTTAATTGCCTGAAAAGCTTCGTCCAGTTCTTCCCAATATAAACTATTCTTAGCAAAAATTCCGTGACGATTCATCGATTTTCGGAAAAGTATTCGTGTTATAATTAAAAGAAATACAGATTCGATATAATTTCTACATAAAAACTCCAGTAACGAGTTGCTTAACTTTCCCGGCAACATTTAAAACTTCGTATGTGGTGCCATCTGTTATGATATTTTATTATTAAATTATTTTTAATAGTTTTAATTACTAAAAAATGGCAAAAAACGTAATTTTCATCGCAGAGATGTGTTTTTATAAAAATTTTTAAATGCTAATAACAAGTAAAATCGTCATTAAGTTCGACCCTACTCGAGATATGACACACATTCTCTTTTATCTCTCCATCCTGTTGATCTTTAACGACGAAAATTTAACAGCGTCAATCCCCCTAATACACAAACCGTCTTGCAAAATTTCAGAAATTTTCGACAAAAAGCACTGGAATTATGAAACTTTAAAGAGGATGACCAAAATCGTGCCACACAATAAACACACTAACATACATACATACAGAAAAACCCTCCAAATTTTTCCCCGACGTTTTAAGTTATCCTGAGTCCAAAAATGTGAAAATCTTAGGGGTCATTTTTTTGACCGAAGCTGCTATACTTTTCCTCTATTATATATCAATAAAACCGAGCCGAAAAAGNCCACTTTGAATCTAAATAACTCTTGTTCCTTTTGTCGGAAATTTCTAAAATTTTGCAGTCTGTTTTGCGTATTAAGGAAAAATTTTCTTAGAAAATTTCAGGGAAATCGGGTCATTTGTTTAGGAGATATGGCCTACTCTTCATATCTCCCAAACCAATCTGAAGAATTAAAGGTAATAGTAGCAGTTATTAAGAATGAAAACAAGCAAATAATGCCGGGAAAGTCCAGCAAGAACGTTGCCATCATTTCATCAGTAGTTTTAACTATTAGTAAAAAAAAATATTATTAAAGCTACGTACGAACGAACGAAACTAACACTAATTGTTGTTCGCATTGTACCACGTGGCACAAACTAAAATAGAACGTGATTGGTCGAAAAGATTTAGTTTATATTCCTCAATTTTAAAGAATTGTCCTCAAACAAAAGGGTATTTTAAAGCGATCGAGAAATGTTTTATGTGTTATTATTAAACAATGAATATTTCTTATAAATTAATTTAAATTTTATGAAACCAGTTTAGAAATATATTACATTACTGTTAACCAAGTAGTAATATTTTATTACTGCGTATTCTCAATAATAATAATAATTATTATTATATTAAAACTTTCTCTGCTGTCTGATCTGATGATTGAACAAACAAATTCTAGATGTGAAAGTTAAATTAATTGAACGAACCGAAATTCAGCAGAAGTTGGGGTATTTTTAACTCCTGACAAACTGGCCAAAAGAGAGCTAGCTGGCAGTTCGTACACACGACCCCTTTATCTCTCCATCCCTCGACCTTTAATAGCATCAATCCCGCTAATAAACAAACCTTCCTGTAAAACACACACACACTAACATCCATACATACAGAAAAAAACCCGAATTTTTGCATTTATCGACGTTTCAAGATCCCCTGAGTCCAAAAATATAAAAATCTTGGAAGGGTCATATTTTGACCGATCGTCATATTATCCCTTTTTTATATATAACAGCCCGTAAATTAACAATTATAAATCCAATTAGTTAAACTTTTAATACCAAATATACTTATAAATAGAAAATAAAACGTTCATCCACGGTAAAAATTATTATTTTATCATAATAAACAATAAAAGTATTATATGATATTATGGCTTTTTATTATATTAGGAAGAATAACATCTAGCGCTTTCTGCTTCCAAATTCTTCATACCTGAATCATAAATTCTTATACCATAACCTAATATATTATTAACCTAATTCAACATGTAATTTCTAATTTAATACCAACAATACATAATTCAAGCAATTCGTCTGTATTGTTATTACTTATACATTTGTAACCTCATCTGATAATAGAATCAAATTAAGATTTTGGCTTCAGAAACAGTTTTCCTTCACATTCTTATTTATTGTTCTTTTTCTACTTCAATTATTCACGATTTCGCTTATCTTATTCACAAAATAATCTCCATTAAGGCTGGTTGTAACCTCATTGTTTAACTACGCAATCTCCAGCAGATGACATTAAAATATAATACTTTTCTACGTGAAAATCCTTTTCCAAAAATTCTCGATAACGGAAACAGATAGAACCAAACAGTTTTTTTGTGTCAGAATCCTATTTAATTTCTCCATTATCACACGGTTCACAATTTTGAAAATTGAATTCTTTAATTTTGCACGAATTTTTAAAATCGTAGAAAATTTGCAAAAAATTAAAGAATTTGATTTTCAAAATTCTGAACCGTGTGTTAATAGAGTAATTAAATAGGACTCTAACACAAAAAACCATTTGGTTCTATCTGCTTCCATTTTCGAGAATTTTTAGTAAAGGTTTTTCCCATAGAAAAAGCATTATATTCTAATGCCACCTGCTAGATCGCGTTCATAATCAAAATTTTACAATCATCCTTAATGTATTTCTTAATTTTTCCTTAGAAGTCTATCACAGTTGCTTTTCCTTTTACAGATAATAAATAAACAATTTAAATTATTACAAACATCGTGAATACCACAGCTTCAGATTTTTATTAAAACGTACAAAGTACATAGCCCGATGCCACAAAGCACAGTCAGGCCAATAATACAAGTACAGATAATATTGGATACGTTTGATATAATTACAATAGGGTTAGATAATGCAATTGAATAAATCGGAGAATAAACTCAGATCTTGTTATTGCTCTATCTTGAACATTCATCCATGAAATCAAGGACAAGCATTTGGATTTCTGTTCTTAGTGCAGAAGAAGAAATAAGTTTTTATTACTGAAGTAATTCATTAAATTATTGATTTCACTGCACTAAAAATTAAAAATGCAAATCTAATTTTTACGAGTACATATTGAAATAATCGTTATGGGGTTGTGTTTGTACAATGATTGTGAATGATTAAAGAAACGGAATTCTTTATTTAAAAGAGCATTTTAATAAAATTATTAAATAGATAAGAATATTTTCATTTATCCAAATAATTTGAACAAAAAACATTTTCTTGATTGATTGATTTTTCAAGCGTATTGTGGTTTAAAAAGGAACAAAAACTGAACAATATCTATTTTGTTAAATTCCATAATTTTGCAGACACTTAAAAACAAATTTCGATATATCAGTGAAAGGATTTATCTTCAAAAAGTTATGGATCTAATCTTTTCCTGCCATACACTTCATAAAATTGCAGTATACGGAATGAAACTCATATTATCCAGTAGAAAATCATGTAAAAATGTAAAAATAAGTTGAAATCGATTCTGCATTAAAATATAATAGTATTAATAAAAATACAGTTTTCTATATCATAATGTAGAATTTCTGCTAAAATATTTTTTAAAATTTTCATATATTTGGTTTAACTTTTTCTGAAAGCAAGAAAAAACATAATTTATCTCATAACTTCCTTCCTCTATAAGCCAATTCTCTTTTTCATGTGTTCCATTAATATATTATATGAGGTTTCAGATTCCTTCTTCCATTAAGTGAATTGCTTTTCCTTATCAATTAATTTGACCATAGATTCCTTTTAGTTCAGTTAATCATTCAATTATTTCATTTCTATCTTTAAGTACATAGAAAATAAATGTATATTTATTGTACTAGACACCGATACGTTGAGCTACAACTGGAGGGGTCACATATCGCACGTGAGTTTTGGCATAAATCCTCTTTGCAGTACTAATGGAAAATTAATTTAGATGGTTAGGAAACAATCTCAGACATAAAACTCGCTTTTGTATCAAAATTATAACGTGGGAGTCTTAATAGAGTATTTATAATACGTTAATGAAATCTTAACTGACTTGTAATTTACATTGTCAATAAAACTTAAAGTTTAATATAAAGATCTTACACCAAAAATAGTAATACAGCTCTGGAAAATCCGGAATCGAATCCGGATAGGTCGAAAAATCTCCAGGAATTTTTCGGGGTCTGGTCCGTCCGGTTATGTCGGGCCCCGTCTCTCAACACCCGACCGCCCCATTGTAGGCCTGGCCGAACCCAGAAAGGACTTGCTAAAACAGGACCCTCTTAGTGCCCACAGAGCGGAAAAAGTTATAAAATAAACATACATTTGTTCCTCCAGAAGATTCTCCTCTCACCATTATTCATTTGCACCAATATTTATGCAAATAAACAATGGTTACACATCGAAATATTTCATATAATAAATTTTAAATGATGTTATTATATTTAAGGTAATATGATCATCAAATTATGATTATGATTATGATTAAGCAAATTTTAGAGAATTTTTTATAATCAGACTTAATATTTAAAGTTTATAATAAATGTGGAATAGGATAAAACAAATAATCATAATCACATTCATCGTTCTTTATCACAAATTATCAGATACCAGACAGCAAAATAACCCGATTTAACTGAAATTAGAAGCATAATTTACTGTATTGTGAAAATAGATAATGTAAAGCGATTGATATTATCTCATTAACTGCTATCATCCCTTTTTATTACTATTATTATTAATAAACCCTTTTATTTAACTTTGTATTGTATTCTCAAATCTTGCAACTCAAATTTCTTCCACTTCTAATTAAGATGGAAAGTTGAAACTTGGGGAATAGTTCGACGAAAATGGATTTTAATGACATTTTAGGAAGTGGGCCCACTCGAAACCTGACAAACATAAACAAATATAAAAATTAATCGTATCTGAATAGCTACATTGTATAGATGTATGTAGTGAAGGTGAGGTCACCCCGTCATCTTCAACTCTCGATATGTATAACTATAAACTATTTAAAAGAATTTTTTTAATATATGAAATTTCTACTTAAAAAGCCATTCTAAGAAGCATTAAACATTTATTTCCTACAGAAACCAATTAACCTTGTTTTGATTTTGTATTCTCATTAATATGATTATTGTTTTTAGTTTTATCTGGTTATGTCAATGTGGTACATGGGCAATCTGCCGAAAACAAATGCTTTCTATGGGAATCTGGTCCCCTATTTAGGTGTTAAAACGTGAATAAAACATTGGTTCAATGGTTTTATCCATTCGGCTACTGGATCATTGAGGCATTTGATCATTAAAAAAGGAATTGATCTATGTAAATTTGAACAAAACTATTGCCTTTTTTAATACTTTTTTATACTATTTACCTGATATTTTAATTACTAATAAGATTAAGAAAATACAATAATGTGATAAATTTAATATTGTTGATATTTCTGAATCGAGAGCAATTCAAGTATTCATAATTGAAATAATCTGTTTATAGTATAAGTGAATTCAGAATTTTTGTTTTTTACATTATTTTATTATTATTTAATATATTTTTCGAGAGATTTATTAAATTAAATTTTAACTTATTTCTGCTGTCTGGATATATTTTACAAGTATAAAAATAAATTTTATACGTAGTAGCAAGCGAAACTTTTGTAGTACGTGAAAATTTTATAAATTTTATACTTAAAAGATGCAAATTTTTATACTTTATAAACGTTTAAATTTTTATCTAACAATTTTTATCTATACATTAAAAATAAAGAAATGTCATCTTAAAAATTTGATAAGCTAATAAAGAAATTACATTTAATATAGACTATTATATGCTTTTAATTTATTCTGTAAAAATTATTATACTGTAGCGTTTTAAGTAACATATTTCTGCAATTCAGATAATCATATAAATGAGTTTTGAAGTGGAAAGTAAAGTAAATGGAAATCTTAATAATAGAGTGTCCAAAAGTCAATTAACTAGAATCAGCTGAACTTGGAATCAATCGAATAAGCTAGCACAAGGTATTAGAATTGTTATAAGTAGCATATTAATTTAGAAAAATCTTATTTTGAACAACTTTTGAAAAGTTATTAAGTAATAAAGTACTAAAATAAGATAATAATTTATTTATTACAGTCGTTAATTGACTTTTGGGTCATTCTGCATCTTTATATATTCTATTTAATACTTAAATATTAAATTGTAAAACTTTACATATTTTAAATGTGACATTTATATATAGGGGAGATCGGGGCAACTTCGGCATGCGGGGCAAGTTTGTCAAGCGCTTTTTTTAAAAAACAAATTAAAAGGAGACTTTGGTTATAGGTTAGGCAGTTGAGTTTTATTGGTGGCTTGTTGAGTGTAGTGTTTTTATTGTTCTCCAACAAGCGTAGTTGAATTATCAAGCAAATTTTCATTTTCGTTCAATTCCATATAATATTTTTTTTCCATTTATATTGAATTGGCAGGTTTTGTTATAATTCCATGATAACGAAAGTTACTTTTCCTGTTAGAAGGATGTAACTTCAACTTATTCACGTGGCCAGATCGTGGCTTGGCATTCTGTTCTCAGGGTTGTACTTAATGTTTCGAAATCATGACTAGCGGGGTAAGATCGGCAACATAAAGCCACATTAGAAGCAAAGGATAAAAATCAAACAGATGATAAATGAAAACATGTTTGCATTTGTTATTCATGTATATATGTCTTTGAACTTGCATTTCGTTGTAATAATATTAAATGGGTGTTGGATTTGTATTTCTTTGTTTTAATAGTGAATTCCAACTTATACATTGTTAATAACATAATTTTATATACGTGCCTATCTTGCCCCATTACTGTTGCCCCTATACCAGGGGCAACTTTAATAAAAATAATTAAAATAATTACAACTTTACAAAAAGAGAGAAGTTGCCGATCTTGCCCCTATACCCGGGGCAACTTCGTCAATTTCTCTCTTCTTGTAAAGTTGTAATTATTTTAATTATTTTTATTTCCAAACTGATTTTAACCAGTTCTATAGTAAGGTAACATTCCAATAGACAATATGCAAAGCTTTTTTTTCAGTTTACAGCAGTATTTATTACACAAAATTTAAGTAAAGCTTAACATGCCGATCTTGCCCCGATCTCCCCTATATAATCCGAATTCATTTTGTTTGCTATCAAAGAAGTTGAAGTCAAGATTGCATGTCTTCCTATAACAGAAGATACATTTAGAATTCAATGTTTCTCTATGGCAAAAATTCATTTCAATATTTAAACGAAAGTAATTTAAAAGTTTAAACGGAAGTAGTTGCTTTTTATGAAATTAAATGTTTTCTTGTAGATTTAAATAAATCTATTTTTTACAATTCTTGAGTCAATGATATTATTCACATGAACAGTGGATATATAAATATATTTACAAATGTATACTTCGCTTCTAGACTCATGCACTTCATATTTATCACATAAAATATAGGAAAAAGTATAATGTAATCTTGTTTCTGATAAAGTTAGAAGAAGAAAAATGTATTCCGGACACGATTTTTGAAGGTGTATTTTTGTAACTTGTCATACGCCTAAGGAAAGAAGAAATTTATTTTCACTATCCGGAAAATAACTGAAATATCAATATTAAAATAACGCAGGATAAACAAAGTTGCATTAATATGAAGTACAGTATTGTAAATTTACATAACTTTTGGTCTGTTTTTCAATATTTAAGACAAAAATAAATTATATATTCACTCTTATCATTACTTTGTGTTTTTAATAAAGTGATTAATCAAACTTTTATAAAAATTTTGATTAAGGAAATTAATTCAAGTAACTAAGAACTAAAAGAATACAGAATAATTATATGAAAGTTTGGAAAATATAACCACTAGTTCAAGTTTAATTATTTAATTTTATACATGCATTTCTTGTAGCAATTACTACAAATTTTTATGTAATCAAGAATTGTTTATCATAATATTGATCCTGAGTTATGGGAAAAAGTACAATAAAAATAAAATTGTATTGGATTTATTAGGCAAAATCTTAAAACGTTACTTTGCCCATTGAAGTCGATCGGGTAAAATAGACGAGAATGAAAGGTGACTTCATAGTGGTGTACTTGGTTTAAGTATAGATCCTATTTAAATACGCATCCTTGAATTTTAAGTTTGAATAATAAAAAAAATAAAACTCTGAAGGTTCGATCACTATCTAATCAGCATATTTTTATGTCCTGCAGTTTTAATGGTTTATTGCATGCAAGTATCCAGTGTGTACCTACATCCATGTATGTCGTACCTGACCAAGGATGTGGAGTTTTCCGGGATTTTTTTTATGGATCTAACGTGTAAGTAGTGGCCGATTTCTCAAAGTCCAGATCGCTTTTGTGTTGTGTTGCATCGTCTCATCAATCCAATCTACTTCAACTCTTATGAAAATAAATAGTATTTGCTATTCTTTTCTTAAAGTCAGCTATTTCTAATTTGAATTTAAACAAATTCGTTTGAGTTCGTGTCGTTATTATTTAGAACCAGCAATTGATTGTGTACATAACTCAATGATATGAAATTTACACAATGTTCATTTTTATTGTAGATCCTCGTTAAGAGAAATAAATACCTTCATTAGAGAATTGAATAAATTTAATTGTTTTTGATGTTCAGATATGTTGTTTAAAAGTTTTAAACTATTTAAATTTATATGTTGGCTAATTACTTAAAACTTTAATTGAAATACTTCAGAGGACATTCAGTTCTGTTTCAAACTGGAGAGCATTATTTAAGAATTCATCTCCTGTAGAGGAGATGAATTTTTAAATAAATATTTCATGGCCTTTATTAAATGTAGGCAATTCCCATATACATAGTAGATTTTCGTTATTGTCATTCCCTGTGAGACTGACTGCTAGGGTTGACATTAACCGATAGTTGATCTTAACGAACATTATACACTTTCGCTTTCAAGGAAAGTTATACTGTAGAGATGTGGTAATATTTCACTATACTGTACATTTAATTATAATACTGCAATTTCTGTTTTCATGTAAATTTTTAGCTAAAGAATCGCGTTAAAGGAAAAGTATAATTTGCAGGAGCAAGCCACTGCAAATTTGAGGTGTAAAGCATATATTTTAAATTAATCAAATAAAAAATGTAATTAAAAATTGTAGCCCAGCATTGTGACCATATCACAATAAATAATTGCTCATTTATAATAAATTATGTTTTTACAAATACAGTAATTGGATTTTTTATTCATACGTTTTCTAATATCAACGTTTGCATTTAACTTTTATGTATATTCAAGTATTCTATATGTAAACTTCAAATATATTACGAATAAACATTTTGTATATTCTTCATTGAATATGAGAATTCTTGATTAAGTCTGTGTAATTTAAATGTTTAATATTTCGATTCTATGTTTAAATATTTTAATCAACTTTTATCGACGTCAGTTATCAGATATTTATGATCTTATTAAACGAATGATATCGAACTTATTATTTCTTGTAATTTAAATTTCCTTTTTTAACTAATAAGGATTAATTACTGTTTTAAATTATACTTGAATTACATAATTATAAATAAATATAAAATAAAGCTTAAAATTATGTTACTTTTAATATATTTACTTATTTTAAATTAGTGATACGTAATACATTTTTTTTTAGTTTTATTACAAAATTGTATTATTATTATTATTTATTTCCAAGGAAAAGTTTCCCTTTTTTGAGGGGGAATACAATTTCACAGTAACAAATATCATTTCGGTTTATATGAATAATATACATATTGCAAGTAAGTGTATTAATTATAACTTGACATGGTCTAGCAAGACCGCTTAAATAACAACAACATTTAGTGAATTTAAACAATACAAACCCAAAATAACTTTATGATACATTGATAATGATTTAAAACAATAATGTAAATCAAATAATTAAATATTACAAAATAATTTTTTTAGTGAATTTGACAAAAAAATTATAAATTTTATAAGCATTTTTTTTTGTTGATATTTTTAAAGTTATTTTTGAAGTCTTGAAATGAACCACCATTACATATATTTATTATATCGTATTGTTTACGCAGATTATTTAGAGATTGGCAATTTTGCAAAAGATGAAATACAGAAAAGACTTCAGCTTGACATAATTGACAAGGAGTATTTGAGAGATTTATATAAGTTTTATTGACGAAAAGAGCATATTTATTGAGTCGAAACTGGATAATTAATCGTTTAACATTTAGATCTATTGGTAACCACATATAAGGTTGAAAAGAGGGAATGTTAAGAATACAGTATTAATATACCAGGGATGGTAGTTACTTTGATTTAGAGAAATCTGATACCTGTTAATTGATTGTGATATTGCAGAGCTTATTAAGAGGGAATATCCATATTTCCAGTTTTGAATTGTGTTTGTAAAAAGTAATTCTGATACTCCGAATGTATTTCAAAATTGTATTATAATAAATTTTAAACATTTATAAACATATAGGCTACAAGGTATTTTAAATTCCAATTGATTTAAGTATTGAATCATTTGGAATTAGTAACTTAATATTAAAGAATATTTATATTAAACGATGAAATATTATTTAATAAAAAGTAAAACATCTGGATACGAGTCCAATTTTTCATGCCATGTCTAATCACCAGGAACAATTATTTCCATTGCAGAGACAACCTTTCTTTAGAGGCTATGCTAAATTGGACTCGTATCCAGATGTTTTACTTTTTATTAAATTGTAATTCTGCCAGCCCTTTTCTACAAACAGATGAAATATTAATTTATAGATCTAATTTTAAAAAATAAACTTTTTATATATTACTTTTACTTATATTACACAGTAAGAATGGGTGAGGAAAATGTTATTTAAACATATCTTATGATTGTATATATTAGTACATGAAGGATGCTAAAGTAGGTATACAATTTTTATTCTGAAAAAGCACCTTCGAGAAAGAAAAACAGAAAAAATTTAATTCTTATGAGACAGCAAGTATAAAAAATTAGATTGGTCAAACGATTTAAAATTATTGAAGGAGATTATATCAGGGAAAGGAGTGTCGAGATTCAATTGTAATCTACATTTTTTTAAGATTATAAAGACTGACTACGAGAAGTATCGTTCATATCAGTCAAAAGATTGAAAACTGTGTAGGAAACTGATAAATTACAGACAAACATAGGCCTATAAAAATTACAAGACAAACAGAAGCAACAGTTTATTTATTACTACACACTTGACAGTAGAGAAATTTCATGTTTTACTTTAGCTTTTCAGGTTTTACATACAAAGAAATATTGTTTTGTATTTGTTGATGAAACACAGTCTAAGCAGTTTCGCAGTCGGAACAGTTTAAACGATTTCAGTTCTAGATGTAGAACCGTATTGCCCACACTTAGCATTTAGGAAAATAAACATTTTATAGGAAAAATGGCACCTTATAGCAGGAAGTTATTAAATTTCAAGCGATGGCTTATCACAGGCCGCGAGGAGTTTACTTAGTTTTTCTCTTTTTTTCATGTACTGTATCTAATACCTAAAAATAGGCCAGTTTCCCGTAGATCATGTTTCTCTTGAGAGATCCATATTCCTTCAGTCCTATATTGTCTTTAATGCTACGTTTGTGACTTTACTTCTAACAGTTATATCTTCTAACATTCTTGGAAAATTAAGCTTTAATGAAAGTTTCCTTATGGCACGCCATTTACATATTTCGTCATTATAAAATATTTAATAATGACGAAAGTTTCTTAAAAATTTTGTAACTGTGCGGTGTGGCGATGGTGCAATTTCTGTACTTCACAAGACACCTGTTTTCATGTTGCAATACTCCAGTGATTTCAATGATAGAAGAAAATATGGAATATAATCCACTTATTACCTGAAATAAGAATCACATTTCATTAAACTCTTGGTCATTTTCATATAAATGTTAGTACTTTTTATATTTAGTAACAACCATTATAATGAGCATTGTATATCTAGTTGACTCGTAATGATGATTCTTAACATTTATTTACTCTTATGATGAAATTTCTCTTAACATAAAAGAATCCACCACAGGAAATACCAATTGGTTTCTTTCCAAATCTCTTCATAAAATCGTTGATCTGAAAGCGGTAAAAATATGGAAATTTTATTAAAAGTAATTTATTTCCATAAGAAAGTAAATATGGTTTTATAAAGATCTTAAAGCGGTTGACTAGAGAATTCATTTGTTATGAAAACTTTTATGAAAACAGTATAACAAATAACAAGTTAATTTATTCTTTTCTTAATAAAATTGCTACAAATGTCTAAAACAACTATTGAACTGTTTAAAATAGACATTTAACCAAAATAACATTTAAGTTTATTTTAAAATAATCCAAAAATATATTTAAGTTAACTGACTTTTGTTGTAGGAATTAATATTAATTAAATTATTTGTTTATTTATGTAAATTTGAAATCTGCTTTGAACTTTTTAATAATCCATTTTTTATAAAGCTTCTGACATTATTTTTATCATAATATGTTTTATATAATCATAAATTTCAGAAGCATGACAGCTCTGTTTCCAACTCTTCATTTCTTGAGCCATGTAATAAGTTTGGACTTACTGTATGTGTTTATTATTAAAATAATCCTCGATAATAGTTATTATAAGAGATAGGTATTCTTTGATGTCATGTGTTATAAAAAGTTATAGCATTTTTCTTTCTTACTTTGTAAATACTTGTCACTGACATGCTAACAGTTTTCTGCTCGAGATGACAGATGTTCACTCTTATCATATAAATGATTTGACTGCTCTTCACATTAAAATGAAATTTTCATGTTTTGATGTATTTTTTTAATACAAATTTATACCGAATATTTAGTATTTTGTCTCACGACATTATTAAAATCTACAGGACTGATGGTTGGATAGAAAAGAGGATACGACGGATTGAACTGTAGATTGGTCAAATATAATTTACCCTCCAAGCATCACAAGTTATATATTTATGAAAATTAAAGAAGCTCATTTAATTTTTAATTTTATTTATTTATTTAATATTTTATTTTAAAAAATTTTTAATAATTATTTAGCTTTTAGTGTGCAGTGAGTATGGTTGAATTATTTATTAAATTCATTTATTTTTTATTGGTAAATTTGAATATTTTATGACCCTAAATTAAGTATTTATGTTCGGATTTTTATCGTATAAATACATTTTTTTTTCCTTTTATATTATGTATATAGTAATTTTTAAAATTATTTTTGCTTCTAATAATAGAAAATTTAAATTTAAATTGTTATATTATTTTATTTTAGAAGATAACTTGATGGAAAGGATGCTTGAAAAATGCAATATATCCTAAATAAAAAATTATTATCCAATAGCTCTCATTAATGTCGATCATAAATTATGTCATCTACATTTATTCTGAAGTCTGACGAATTAATTTAAGACAAGGAATGTCATTTCATCTGTATAAGAATCTTTCACACATCCACGATAAACTTGAAACAATATTAAAGGATCGGTATAACTATTGTTTTGTTAGAACATTTAAAACATTTTTAGTTAACAAAAGAGATTCGTGTTGTCAAAATTGTGACATAAATTATTTAAATTTAATTCTTTTTAAATTCAATTATAAATCTGATTTTAAACTTTAATGCCATTCGAATACATAAATATATACATATATATATTGATAATATGTCAGTAGAAAGCAAGAAAAATAATGTAAAATGAATAAAATACATTATTTGAAATTGTCGTTATTTCAAAAACATTTGATTTTAGGTATATTTTTTTCTTGATCAAAATATACGAAAAGATATATAAAAATCATCTTTTTCGAGTGAAAAAAGTTTGATAATTTAAAAAAAAATCATTTAAAACTTTCTCTTTTTTTTATTACAAAATTGTAAATTTACAAATTCTTAAAATTATTTATAAAATGAGCAGAAAATATTCGTTCTGTGAATGTTCACAAGAAAATTTACTAAAGTTGTTGAAGTTCAAGAACTTTTAAAGTTATGCAGAGAGACGATTCTATGACTTGTAAAGGACAAATTTTTATTTATATTTTTGTTTGTTTTAAACCTTTTCTGATTCAAATAATATGTATTCACGTTCTTCTTTTTATTACAGACAGTTAGCGTAGAAATATTTTATGTGTTATATATTCTATGTTCTGAAAGGAATGTAGCTATCTTGAATATACTAAAAATGTAAATGTTAGATTGGTTAGAATTTTCTTCTGAAAAATCAGAATTTCTTCTTTTTCTTCGATCTCGACCTTTACTTTATTTTTATTTTATTTTAACTTTTCCATTTCAAATATTCAAAATAAAATGTTTTTAAAAAAATTGAATTTTATATATTTTATTAATTTAAAATATATTAATGTAAACTATCTTCCAATATTTATTATTTAAAACATATTTTTATATTATGAGTGAATTTTAATAAGAAAATTTTCTATTTTGTACATTAGTATGAATTACATTTAGTATTATGACTAAATTTTTTAATTAATTAAATAATTATAAATTATATTTTTGAATAATTTAAATTGATTTCATTATTTACATATAAATTATTTTTCAATAAATAATTAGACATGATATAACAAGCATCTCAAAATAAAATATATAAAAATATACGAGTAGATTTTCAGAATCCAAAGTAATAGACTATATTTATGTTTTTCTGCATATTTTAAATTTTAACACCATTTTAATTAGCTCGTGGAGGTCCTTTACCTCTTCCATACCTTACTGTTATACCTTAGAAAATGTATACTTAGTTATATTAAACCAGAATACGATATTATTGTATGGTATAAGTACAATCAATTTTTTTATATATATGAAAATTCCATTTTTATAATACTACAACGTTGTACAAGCGATCATTTTGCGTTATTTTTTCCATTCGTAATATTAATTTAATAATGTAATATATTATTTAATTTTCAATTTTATGTTAGTATTTCTTATATTATATTAAGCTTTCTATATCTCCTCTTGACTTTAATCTATCTAATACCATTGTCGAGATTAAGAAAGGACAGATAGTGGTAATTTATAGCCTACATTTTTTTTCAAATTATAACTCAATAAGTGAAAAAATCAAATGTCTTTATGACTTGCAGAACGTTTTACCCAAGCTTATGTTTACTGTAGTTTCGAAAATCTTAATTTAAAATTAGATTTGTTTTTTTTATGAATATATAATTTAAAAGCTTGAATAATGAATCTAACTTGTAATCGGTTAAAAATAACAGAGTAGACTCTTGATAGAGGACTTACCAATACACTATTCATCAACTAACACACATCTGTAAAGATGAGATGGTGAATTAGACCAATTAGAAAATGACCACAATTTTGTTCACCCTCTTTGAAGCTTAATAACTCTTCTGTGTTTGGTCAAAAATTTCTGAAATATTGCAGGGAGTGAGTGTATTAGGAGATTGATGCTATTAAATTTTCGTCGATAAAGATTAATATGGTAGAGAGATAAAGAGGGTCTTGTCATATCTCTAGTAGGGTCAGACTTAATGACGATTTTACTCGTTATTAGCATTTACCAATTTTTATAAAACCCATCACCGTAAAAATTAAACTTTTTGCCATTTTATAATAATTAAAAATATAATATTTTTTAAATAAAATATCATAGACGATGGCACCAAATACGCAGTTTAAAATGTTGCCCGGACAGTTAAGCAACTCGTTGCTGGATTTTTTTAAATAAAAATTATTTTTACAATCACAGATTTTAGAACTTTTTTTATAATCTTATCTCATTTACTCTCTATATACTGTATATAAAATTTATAATTTAATATGAAGTGATTATTGTTAGGCATAACAGCATATTTAACAGCATACTGATTTTTTCATAAAATACTAAAAATAAGATCGATATTATTTATAAAGGATTTAAATATCCGAAAAATGATTATAGTATTATTATTGGAAATTCTTTCTGTATGGCAACTGACATTTACATACAAATGCTCCAAACTCTCATTAAAATAATATAGAAAGATTAAGTGACAAATTAAGGACGAAACTTTCTGGATTATATTCATTAATTAAATATTTTAATAATTCTATTATTTTTCTTTTCCCGACTCCTGGAATACAGTTATTTTAACAATGTTGTACAAAAAGGGCGACAAGTTCTGTCCACATAACTATAGACTAATTGCTCTGTTATCAACTCTATTTACTTCTATGATGGCAAACAGATTCCAGCAATGGATTAAAATCAATAACTTAGAAGCTAAATTTCAATATGCATTCACAAAAAATAAAGGAACCGAAACTGCCATTTTTATTCTATTAATGATAATCCAATTACATCTTATGAAAAAACAAAGGAAAGTTTAAGCTGCATTTATTGATATAAAAAAGGCTTTCGATTCAGTTTATACTCCGTTACTAATAAACAAATTAAAAGTTAATGGGGCTAGCCATAGATTTACGTCTACAATAAACCAGCTATATAGAAATTATACGATCAAAATTAAACAAGGTAATACTATTACTCCTTCTTTAAGCCTTTCACGTGGAATTCTATAGGGAGACCCGTTGTCACCGTATTTATTTAATTTTTATCTACTGGATATCGACAACTTATTTAACAATCCTTCTGATGGCATTGAAATTAATAATAGCTCCTTCCACTACATCCTTTTTTCTAATGATCTTGTTATTATAGCCCCAAATAAAATATCTTTACAACGTAAAATTAATCAACTCAATAACTATCTTTAATTAAACAATTTACCTTGAAATAAACCCTGAGGAAACTAATATTGTCATTTTTCGTAAAAATAAAAAATTATCTGAAAAAGACTCAAAAATTTATCATGAAAATACTTTATTGCAAATAGTTAACGAGGTCAAATATCTGGGGATCGAATTCGATTGGAATTTGACTTTCAAAAGCCATATGACAAAATTAAATATCAAAGTGAAGAAAGCAATTGATAATCTAATATTTTTATGTTCAACTATAAAAACCTCAAACTTAAATATCCATCTGAAACTATATAATACTATAATAAACCCTATCATCTATTATGCAAGCCCAATTTGGGCCTTGGATTATTTTGGCCCTATATAAGCTTGAAACTCTGCATATTTACTTTCTTCGTAAATTATTTCAGCTAGAAAATACAATTCCCGGATACGCCATTTGACATGAAACAAGCTGTATTTGGACTTTTCCACATTTACTTAAACGTATTATAAAATTCTACTACAGACTTAAATTTAAAAGTGATGATAATATTGGTTTCTTATATCAAGAAATGATAAAGCACAGTAAAAACGACAACAATACTCAATTATGGCAATATAAAATTCATAAATTATTAAATATATTCAGAGTATCAGAATTACTTTTTGCAAACACAATTCAAAACTGGAAATATGGATATTCCCTCTTAATAAGCTCTGCAATTTCACAATCAATTAACAGGGATCAGATTTCTCTAAATCAAAGTAACTACCATCCCTGGTATATTAATATTCTTAACATTCCCTCTTTTCAACTTTATACGTGGTTACCAATAGATCTAAGTGTTAAACGATTAATTATTCAGTTACGACTCAATAAATATGCGCTGTTCTTCAATAAAACTCAAATACTCGTTGTCAATTATGTCAAGCTGAAGATTTTTCTGTACTTCATCTTTTGCAAAATTGCCAATCTCTAAATAATCTGCGTAAACAATACGATATAATAAATATATGTAATGGTGGTTCATTTCAAGACTTCAAAAATAACTTAAAAAATATCAACAGAAAAAATGCTTATAGAATTTATTATTTTTTTTTGTCAAATTCACTGAAAAAATTACTTTGTAATATTTAATTATTTGATTTACATTATTGTTTTAAATCATTGTTAATGTATCATAAAGTTATTTTAGGTTTGTATTGTTTAAATTCACTAAATGTTATTGTTATTTAAGCGGTCTTGTTAGACCATGTCATGTTATAATTAATACACTTACTTGCAATATGTATATTATTCATGTAGACCGAAATAATAATTGTTACTGTGAAATTGTATTCCCCCTTAAAAGGGAAAATTTCCGTTGTAAAAAAATAAATAATTATATTTCTATTATTTTAAAAAAAATATTTTCACCTTATTAACAATAAGAACACTTTTTTTACTATAGTCAAAATGGATTCAACAAGGCTTACAATGGGAGTCGCCGAGTATTGGGGGGACGGATCCTGACATATCCGGACCAGACCATCTATATAGGATTACATAATATACATATAGTTATATAAAATATATGTAGAAAACAGAGTAATTCGCTTATAATGGATACAACGAACAATAAATTACAGCGCAACAAATAATATACAAATTAAGAAGTAATGCAAAAGTATTACGTAGATTAAAATACAGAGAATATAATTAACCCTATGGGCATTGAATGGCATTGGATAATAGTGACTAACAAATAAGAAGTAGAACAAAGCGATGATGGACATATAAAAAAAATGGTTACATATACTTATAAATACCCTTATAGAAGTTAGGAGTTGTTTCGGACTTAAAGAAATCTTAATTAGATACTAAAATGTTTACTAGTACCACTCCCCGCCAGTGGCAAAGTGGATAAAACCACTAAGTACTGTTAGTTGGTGATGGATTCGCTCCTCGCCAACGGGCTGCCTACATGAAATTGTTTTTTTCATGTTTGTAACAACTACATAGGCGCCAGTTTTCCATGGAAAGACCTCTCTGGAGGCATTTCCTTGGTGACATCTCTCTGGAGGCATTTCCTTCCTCCAACGTGACACGTGGCAGACCGCCCACGTGTCACGTTGCTGAATATAAATAAATAAGCTAAGATAAATAAATTTTGTATTATAATAAATAAATTTTATATTTTTCTTATTATTAAATTTAAAAGTTCAATTATATTGTTAAAAATTTTAACAATATAATTTTTTTAAATGAAGAATGTCGTATAAAAAGGATGTTTATTAATTTTCATTTTCGTATAACATTAAATTGAAAATAAATTCTTAATTAGATTTCATTTAAAAATAATTAATTTTAAAGGCTGTTGCTTGCATTAAATTATGACAATAATTAAATAAAAATCTACATTACGCAGAATGAGTGGTTAATGTATTTATTGACTACGAAATAGTAAAGGTATAAATAAAGTTAGGTATTCACAGCAATAAGATATTGATCAGCAATACAATAAGCAATGCAATGTGAAGTAATGCAGTAAGCACTGTAATCCTGAGCAATGTGAATAAGCACTGCAAACGTAGTCAATGCAATAAGCACTGCAATCATAAGGAATTAAACAAGTACTGCAATCATGAACAAATGCAATAAGCAATTGATAAAATATTGATCAAAACATGTGTAATAGTTTGATCAATATTATACTAATATTGTAAACATACTCTACCATAACTTCAAGCAGTAATTAGACTTTTCTTTCTTGAATAAAGAACACAGATAATATAACATTTATCTTACTTTTCTACGGTACATTACATTCTTTTATGATATTATAATTATGAATTTTGTATAGATTAACAATTTTTATAATTTCTTAAAACAATATACATATCTAATATAATGTAAGTAAATAGAATTTATTGTAATATTTTAAATTCACTTGATTAAATTATTTTATGAATAATTATATATTCATTAATTTACACNAATTAAATTTAAAAATATATATATATTTATTATTTTTAGAGTATTAATATTAAGAAATTAATGAATAATTTTAATTAAGGAATATTTTCTATTGTAAACTGGACCTTATTTACATATTAGACACGTGAAGAAAACCCGGAAAATTTCACGTGGAAAGGCACGAGCCCGCGACTAACTATTGTAACGCAGGTCGTGGTGGATTCGCGCCTGGTCTCGTAGTTTTTAAGTTTTCTTCATGTGTATAATGCCTAAATAGGGCGAATTTTCCAAAGAAAACCCTTCTGGGAGACACTTATTCTTGGCAAATCGCTTATGTGTTGCGTTGCTTTATTGTTCAAGCTAATCAAACTTCATCCTCTTTGTCACTGATGGGCTCGACATACATATAGAAAATGTTACTAAAAATTTGATTTATGTATATTTAATTAAGTACTGTGTTCAAAGATACAGTTGACATTTTCTTAACAGACAAAATATTCTATTTAGTTAACAAATAGTACATGACATATGCGTAGAAAAGAGAGATAAACGATGTAGTTTGGTTGCAGTTATTTTCTTGCCAGACTTTTTCCTATTTATGATCGATAATACTAAAGAATTGTTAAAATGTATTAAATCAATAGATTATATCAAAGATAATTTTCATTAATTGACTGTTTTTATTAATAAATTTTATAAATTTATCATACACTAAGAACAAAATTAATTCATGTACAATTTTTTTACTTTATTTTAATTATAAATTTTAAATATAATAGAATTATTCGTTAAATTACAGTAGTGTATTTATAACTAAAAAAATAATTATATTTAAAGTATTAATGTATTTTATATTTAAATTGTTTTTTATGCAAAATATGTAAAGAAAACAGTCTTATTTATGACACTTTCAAGGAGTACTAGTACAATAGAAGGGCCGAGAAATGATCGGTATTCATACAATACTATAAGATGTAATATATTTTATGCAATAGTCTAAGTTCGTCTTTACACTTCAAAAATTTGGTTTTTATTAAAGATTTATAATCATTTCACCGATATAAATTTATTTTTATAAATTTTAATTCGAAAATTTAATTTAATTTAAATATATTATAAAACTTCTATAATTATGTGGTAAAATCGAATTAATATTTTTTTCTATACGTCTCTTAACGAAACTTAAGTGTTTTTATTATTATTATAATTCTTATTAAATTAAAATTTTATATAATCAATATTTATTTTAAAATTTTATACAGTTTTCACAGAAACATACCAAACATATCAATTGTAGTTAATAATATTTGTTCAGTAGTAGGTGAAAAATCAGGAATTTGATCAAATCAGTCATCTCGGAAATATTGATTCTAGGCAGTTAACAAACACTTTGTTCTAACAGATCTCTCTCCTTCCCTTCTACATCGTTTTATACCTTTAAGGCTGTTATATTATTAGAACAGACAAATAATATCAGAATCGTGATATTGTTATAAGGCTACATTTAATTAAATAATGTAATTAAATTACATTTATTTAATTTCAAATGAATACACTCACATAAGAAATTACAATAGAGAAAATAAGTATACAAGAATTTATTTTTATATTTACTGTATATAAATTTAATATTTTAAATATATATTTTGTTCGGAACGGAGTAAATTACTATTATTTTCGTTAACTTAATAATATAATTTATATTAAATTCAATCAATCAATGAATTCTTTATTGACATAGGTTTTTCTTTTTGATGTAAGAGATATTTCGATATTCTATAAAATATATTAATTTTGTACAGAAAATTAATGTTTGTAAAGAATTTACCACATATTTTAGCATACGTATCTCTATACATCTGATAGACTGAGATATATTTATGCTTATAGGATATTTTACTAGACCATATCAAAAATATCATGTTTATCAGAAAGGAAAACATATACAGTATAACTAGTTCTATCATAGTGATAAGCCTATACTTTTATATTTAGGAAATCTATTCTTTCTATCTATATTACATAACGTTCATCATGTGTTTTATTATTTATGTTATTATTATGTTTATGTAACCTTATATACCTTATACATGTTACATATATAAAGTAGTCTATGTATTTATATACTTATGTATTTTATTGTTTATTTATTTTATCAAATTCCTAAGCTATTAATTTATTATATAATGCTGTCTCAATAATGTAATACAGTACCATTGGGGTGAGAAAAGAAAAATATATTGTAAGTAATAGATATTGGTTTGTTGTAGACTAGGTTGTTAGCCCCTTACCTGCCCCTTACTGTGGGAAGGGATACTGCGGGTTTATTTTCCATTCCACAGGCGTTAGTATAATATTAATATGTAATTATAATTCATAAAAAATTTTAGACAAAATAAATAACATTATTGAAAATAAACGAGGCGTAAAAACGTTAATTTCGTACTAAAACACTTACATTAGATTAATCTCCGAAGCTTACTCACACGCCATAAACACTTCAATCTATTATATATTGAAATACTTATGGTGTGTGAAATGCAATCTATGGTAAAACATAAAGTAAAATTTAATAATAAAATAAATATTAGTGAAAATATTGATAAACATATTAAACTTTGATGACAAAATTTAGACGTTCTTTTTAAAAATTTTATTTTAAAACTATTTGAATTTTTTGAAGTAATAATTGAAATATTTTATTAATAAAATTTATTACGGTTCTTATAAATTTATCTGTTACGACAGTAAATTGATATAAATTAATATATTACTGAATAATATAAATGAATTAGACTTTTTAAGCAGATATTTGAATTTTTATTAAATAATTTTTTCTACTCGGACTTAAAATTATTTTTATTAAAAGTAAGAATAAGAATTAATATCAATTTTATTCATAAATTTTCATTAAGTAATCTTTATCTTATTAAATCTCTTATTAAATTTATAGAATTTCGGAGCCATTTTTCACCTACTTTATATTTTCATTAGAAAAAAAAATCATTTCACTTTACGATAAAATGCAGAATTAAAATAAATTCAGCATTAAAATGATTTATAAGAAGCTGCCAAAAATAATAATAAATTATATTTTTAAAACTTTAAATAAAAAAAATGAAAATATAAGATGAAAAGTCGTGTTGACGATCGTTTTATATACTACTTTATAAAATTAATTTCGTGAAAATAATTTTTTAAAGAGTATTGGTATTCATCTCATTATTAATTACCTATAAAGGCGTCATTAATATTAAACCGCTTCGGTTATTTTAAGAAAATATTTTATAAAAAAAGAAGAACAGGAATCTATATGAGAACCTTGTTTAATGTAGTAGTGGTAAACTATCACCAGACGGCGAACGTGTCTTATATATCTGGCAGCTGTACCGCTTCTCTGGCATTTCATATCATGCTATCCTGTCTGGCGAGTGCCCTTTCACCGTTCATCTTTCAAAATGCCATCGGAAATTATAATAATATTTGCATTAATGTTCCTAAAATCAAACGGTGAAAGTTTCCCTCCAAGAATAAGATTCGACAGATCATCAAATGATACGGTTCGAGTTGCAGTAATATTACCAAACTCCTCTACTTATCTAGCTTCGATTACACGAGTTTCTCCAGCAATTCGCTTAGCTATTGATAAAGTTCGAAGTCAACAAGTTCTGCATGGATGGAAGTGGGATGTTCATTATCTGGATTCGCAGTGTAGTACAGCTTATGGGCCTATGCATGCTGTCAGAGCTTATATAGAAGATAGAATTCATTTATTTCTGGGACCCGTCTGCGATTACGTTACCGCATCAGTGGCTAGACTTTTGAAATTTTGGGATGTTCCTCTTCTTACTAGTGGGGCTTTGGCTTGGGATTATGGTCTCGATAAATCTCATTTCGATACTGAATATTATCTTCTAACCAGAGTTGGTCTTTCTTTTAATGGGGTTACCTCCTTTATGTTCGAAGTTTTCAAATACTTCTCTTGGAGGAAAGTTTTACTCTTATATGATTCGACGGCAAGGAGTGAGGTGGCTAATGAAGATTATTGTGTACTGTGGACAAAAGCTTTAGTGAAACATCTTCGACACTATGGTAACTATTCTTGGCAACCTTACAAATTGGCATCTGACTTAAACTATGAAGAAACTAAGAAGACTCTTATTAATGAAATAGGAGTCAACTATGGAAGTAAGTTTTTGTTTGTTTTATTTACTTTAAAAAAATTCTTTATTTAATATCAGCCAGTTTTTACATTAATTCTTTCCACCTGTGGGTACTAAGAAGGCCTTTTCATTAAGGCCACCACCATTTTTACTATGGGGCGGCCAGCTTGTAAATGAAGANATAGCTTATTTAAATGTCCTCGAAAGTTTAAACTGTTTTTTTTAATTATTAAATAATCATATAAAATATGCATATACTTTTTTATTTAATTTTGTTACAAATGTATTATTGATTTATTTATTTCTCCTAATATTGTGTATGTTAATGTAAAATTTTCCTAAGTTCTAAACCGTATCGAAATGACATTTTAAAAAAAACTCATAAGACATACCAAAGCGACCGCATTGGTGCACCTTAAGGAATTCTAAATGAAATCTTGGGGATTATCAGCAGAATCTGATCTGAATTCTCACGATTTCTTACTCCTAGCACAAGTCATGACATCAACTATCTCTCGATTATATTAGTGAACTCTACTATTATCAGAATTACCTGTTTTCTACTATAACTTACTGAGAAACTCGTCTAAATTATGGACATGGTAAGAAGAAACTATGTACTAATAAACTTTATTAAGAGTTTTCTATATATTTTACAGCAATAAAGTTATTTAGAATGTTAACATTAAAGGACTCGTTTCTGTTACCTATGATTTTATTAGTGCTTTAAACATGTTCAGCACTCACGAGATAGATTTATTTAATGAAAATGAGAAGTAAATGTATAAAATTTAATTATAAAATTCTTCTTTTAAATATAATTACGCTGTATGTTTGTTAAAAGCTTCTCCGTACAAAATTAAATTAATTATTTGTAAATATCCTAAGACAAAATCTTTTCGTTTATGAATAACAATAATTTAATATTTTGTTAAAGTAAATGAGATCTATTTAATATTAAATTGAGAAGAATATTCTAAATTAGTAGAGAATATTTTTTAAATTTTATCTATGATTGCTCTAAATTAGTTGTGTGCGGGTTTTGTGACCTTCCTCCAGAATCGAAAGCTTAATGTGTAAATGTTCATCTAATGTTATTTTTCTGCTTTTCCTCGTTCAATTGTCGATTGAGATACATCGAAAGAATTTATCTATTTGCTATACCATTTATATTAAACTCTAGTGAAAATTTTCCATTATATAAAAATATTTCTTTTATATTATTTTATTTTCAAAGATCAAAATAAAACTTTTCTACTGTTTATTTACTTGTGCTTATATTTATTTAATTTTGTTAAAGAGATGATTCGAAATAAATTTCTTTTGTAAAATCGAATTCCCGTTAAAACACTCATACTAGAAGAGATTTCACTGATGAAATTCTGATTTGTTGATATTGCACTTAACATAAGACAGCATGTAAGTAATACATATATTGCTGTTTAGTTATAAGAAAATGATTTTATGATGTCAAAAAAATATTCTAGAAATAAATAAAATCCTGTTTATAACATTTTATCTTCAGAAAATAAAGAGTTTTTTTTTTTCGATTTATAACATATATTGGCTCTAAATTACATAAAAGTAGGAAGTAAGACTGAATATAAATTTTATGAACTGATCACTTTCAAATCATTAGTTTTTCTTCCTGTAATTTCTTTTATCTTTTCCTTTAAATCTTATTTAATTAAATTTATTATATAAATTTCACAATTATGTAGCATACTTTAATAAATATACTAATTAATAATTTTAATCAATATAATTATTGTTTATTTATTGTAATTTTAATTAGTGTATCAGTATTGGCATTAATTAATACTATACTTGAAATGGTTATTATTAAATTAAATTAAATTATTTAAAATTTCATAAAAAAAACTTAAAAAATATAATTTAAATTTCATATCAAGTTAATAAACATATAACTACAATATAAAGAAATTTTTACATTTATTTTAATTATTTATAATATAAACAATGATTTATAAGAAAAAAAATTAAATATTTATAATTTTTTTGAATAATACTTTTTATTTTTGTATTATTTATTATTTGTTATCTGAATGTAATAAATTATTTTCATCATTATTTTATTTATATTAAACTTAAATATTTTATTTTTCTTAAAATAATGGAGATATT